>NW_024090705.1:0-25890 GCF_014356525.2 Nilaparvata lugens
CTAGAGCGCTCTATTGGCCATTTTTTGTGTATTGGGATATGGACTTAAGTACACTCAACAATAGATTTTCCATTTTTCGACCAAATTTGACTTATGATGCATGATTTTTGACCGCCTTGACGAGCCGAGAAGAATGAAGTATAGTACGATGGAATCTGAGCATTCTGTCAAGAGTTATAAGAGTTTCAAATTTTGATCCTTGAGGTGTCCTTAAGCGCGCCTCTCCACTAGGAAATAATGGAATAAAGTGCATCTAACGGGTGATTCTCATAGAACATATTCTCATGAAGCTATGTCATTGTGAGGATATCAATGTGAGGACAATGTAGTTGGTGATGATGATTGAAGCTGAAAATTAGGTGTTTTTCATAATACAAGGAGCATTGTTGTCAGGTGTACCTGGAAATCTATATGAGATAGAGCATTCTACCTGATCTCAGATTGTAGAGCTCAAAAATACGCCCAGAGGGATTTTGAATTATACATCTAAATGGTAACAATCGGAAGATATTGTTGATCAAAAACTATAATTCATCAAAATTGATTTTTTTCTTCAAATTTCACTCATTTTTGAAAAATCAAAACTCAGTACTCATTGGAGATAAAGAGTTCCGAATGATCTCATATTATACAGAATTTCATAATCTAAAAAAAAGGCGAGAGCAAATTTTTCTGTCCGACTACGAGATTTGGCAGAAATAGCTGAAAACTGGAAAAGGTGCCGAAAATACGTTGTTTTTGGGCCACTCTGTATATAGCACAAAGAAATTTTGCATGAAGAAATTGGTTCTGGACTTCTCTCATGTACCCAAATAATATATTAAAAAATCAGAACTACAATGTAAATTGCATGCACCAATGTATAGGTATATAAAAGTCCAAGTTATAATGACAGTATTTGATCAACTTTGGTTTTGCTATTCTTGTCTATCATTCGACAAAGACGGTGGTACTATCCTTTTCTAGGTCCACACCGATGACAGTTATGTTTTTGACAGTGTAGAAATATAATTCGTTAATGCAGAGAATCAGCATCGCTATTCTTCTATCTTTATTAACTTCCATTATAACGTGGACTACACTATAGTGACTGGAATATATGAAATCATTTAAAAATATGATTTATTGCTTGATAAAATATAGTTGTTTATTTTAAACGAGAGTGAAAAGTTAATATGGGACCGCGGCATTGGAAATATCTGGAACTCAAAATTTAATATAATGGCCCAATTTATGAGAGAAAATATTATAATGGCAGTGTAAATAATATAATGGCCAAATCATTCAACCCGTTACATCAAGAAACCTCAACAAAGTTATAATAATATTCACCTTTATCAGCTACCGTCTATAGAAGGCAATGACAAGACAGAGGATCAGTAACGTTTTTCTCCTATCTTTCTCCACTGCCATTATGACGTGGACCTCACCATAGATGGTTGAGTTTGTAACAGTAATCATCCAACTAATATCAATATTTGACCGAACTTAGTGAGGTCTATGTTTCAACTCGGATTTTCTTTTATCTGTCTGTATGTAACGCGATTACGGTCAAACGCTTTGATAGAATTCGATGAGATTTGGCAGGAATGTTTCTTTTTCAACTGCACGTCGATGTATACACAAGGTATTTTTGAAATTTTGCATTTTAAGGAAAATATGTAAAGAAAAGAAATTCCTCCATATTCTGATATATAACTATATATAATCTACTTTGAAGATAGGATCATTCAGACTATAGAATTACTCATAATCAATCAGCTGAGAAGTGGATTATTCATTGCATGATACACATATATCTGGCCGTGTCTATTTCTATGAGGTGGGGTTTCAATATTTTATATGATGCGTGCCCATCAGTATCAATATTCTCACATTCAAAGAACAAATTAAATGGGTGATTGAACAAACAATTTAAATGAACTAAATAATGCTGAAGAAATTATAATATTCTTGATTGAAGAAAATAATTCTAAAATAGTTAAGAAATATTTTTTCAGATGGAAAGATTATCACAGAACTTGATAAATCACATGGGATACAAATTCAAACGTGAACTGAGTTTATTAATATAAGTGAGTTTTTGATCTTGGAGAAAACAAATAACAGTTAAAAAGTAAATTATGATTCAACTGTTAATTGCGATTCAACTGAATCATCTAGAACAGGGTGACATCAGATACTAAATTGTAGATGAGAATACTGTGTGAGGTCTACTGTTCACAGAAACTACTATAGTCAGTTTCGAAGAGACTTTGCTGCATCAACCAGAAACCCAACAAGAATAACTCACACTATAGTGAGATCCACATTATAATGGCAGTGTACGATTGACAATACTGTTGCTGTCCTTTACTATCATACAACAAAACAGATAGCGCTATCTCTCTCTAGCTTTGCAATGTTTTCAGTTTGCCACAATATTTTATTTCTACTTTTGACAGTGACTGTACAAAAGTAACTCAGCCACCATTTTTTTCTTCATTCTATCAAAATACTTTGGCACATAAGTGGTATAATTGATTTAAAATGTATTTTTGGAACAATGAAATAATTATCAGACATTACCATAATTTATGAGAAAAACAAATTAATATACCTGAAATGACATTTTAAAAGTTGATAACTAACCATCCTATATAGACTTCATCCATGCTTCAGATAGCCTACACGTTTAGGATAGACCTACTCGTACCGGTATAAATAATATTGAAAGGTTATTTCAGAATTATTTCTATTGAAATTATTTATTTTAAAAAGGGTTCCTATTTTTCTATCATTTTTAAAAGAAATTGGAAATCGGAATAGAATACCTACCAAATAACTTAATTTATGTTGTTTTGAAATTCAGATTGGTCTATCACAGCTTTTTAAATGTGCCGCCATTTCCGGTTTTTATAAAAATAAAAATCTAATCTTAGTTATGGAAGCAAATTTTTGAATCAAATTTTGAAAAAATTTATTTTATTGATTAATTTGACATTAAATTGATTATTTTACCAAGGAAATGATAATTATTATTGAATCAAATTTAATGGGATGAATTGAGTAACAGCTGTGTACAATCAATGGCAAAATTGAGAGACTTGAGAACGTTTTTCTCTTCACTGCCATTATAACGTGGACCTCACTATAAACTAACTTGAAGTATTCTTTTCGATTAACTCGTAAAATGGCTGATCTCTTTACGGAAAGTTTTCACTTGAAAATGTGTTGCAGGGGCAGGGTCAGAAAAATTCATAAAATCCTAAAAACATTCACATTCAATAACCATTTAAAATCAAGAGAAATCATCATTTTACTACCGGGATTTTCCAGAGGATTTCAGTTCATAATAAATTCCATGTTTTTGGGTTGATTCCGCATAATTATTTATCTATTGACATTGGCAACACTGATTAAACACACACACAGTTTCACATGTTCAGTTTCATGACGGTTGATGTTGATGCATGTTTTGTTTTATACTTCAAGATTAAAATAAAGTAATTACATTATTGAAAGTCACATTACAATTTAATTAACACCTTGAACAAAAACAATAGCCTAATAGAAAGTGCAAATTGTAATTGGCCTATAATAAGAGGAAACAACTATTCCTGGAAATGACTTTAAAATGGTATGTATAGTAACTTGAGTTAGACCTATTGTTATTCTATAAAAATATACCATAAATATATTCTATTTCCTATTTGTTATTCTATGAAAATATACCATATATATTCTATTTACTATGCTAAAACCATTCGGAATTATTTGTTTTTTTTTATAGAAAAATGATTTTGGTAAACTCTAGGCTAACTTTCCGGTGTACCTTCCAATAGTTGCAAAAACGGCTACAATAATGACAGTTTAAAACGTAAGTTGCATTTTAGAATAATTTCAGGGAGTTTGACAATCTAATTTCCATTTTCAACAAAAGAATCATCCTGCTTGTTGGTAGACCGTAGAACCATGCGCAGTACATAAGCTACCATAGCGTATTGTACTTTTTATTGTCAGTCATTTCTATATTAAATATATTTCATTAAACAATTTTATCGTCATCAAATCAAAATCCTTTGAGGTGAGGCTTTTGTATCTCCGATTTTTTCTTGTTTATTTTTTCTTTGCTGCTCTATTTGAGTTTGATAATATTATCTCTTTTATAATTTTGTAATTTTCCAGTGGCTTAATTATTGTTATTATTTGTTTATTTTAGAAGCATTTTGCTGATGACAAAACTTGCATTATGACATGATAGTGTGTGTGCGCGCATGCCGCATGATAAACATGCATGTTTATTAGGCATGTACTTCCGTTAGTGGCTAGCATAAGACTTCAGCATGGGAATCTTTTTTATTAACTTTTTGCTTGAAATAAATATTGCAGTAAGAGGGGTAGGGGTAAATGTTAAAGGCATATTATATGATAGGTGTTCAAAATTCGTCATAGAATTTCACTCTTAAAATGAAATAGATGATTAACTGTACTTTTTTACAAAACAACTGCCGGTCGGTTTGGTTTGTTGAGAATAACGAAAATCAATAGAATATCGTAATGTCCGTAATTGATTTTAGGCTACATCAGGTAGGTACAGTTTAGCAAAATCCAATAATAGATTAGGGTAACAACTTGGATGGATTATCAAGGTAATACAACTTGTAGGCCTATCAAAATTTGAAAGTATGCTACAAATTAGTTGTGATTTCATGTTTGTGCCGAATTGTTTATTTTTTCTCTGTTTTTGTAGGTAATAAGTAGGCTAACTTATACAAAGTCTACATGCATATTCTACCGTACTTTATTTAATTGAATATGGCAATTGAATTCGGTTTTGTTGTAATCATATGAAATGTGCAAAGTTACCCATAAATAATTACCGTAACATGACCTAGGTGAAAAAATTTCATGGTATTGTAACGAGTACAATTTTAAGATTAAGAACATGATCTCAAAGCATGAAAAACCATAGCGTGAAAGTCAAAAAGATATTCAATTCAACAAAATTTTAGATAAATTAAACGAAATAAGTGAGAAGTATGCAAATTTAAATGATACCTAGGGTTAAAATTGTAGAAAGTTTCCAAGTTTTCGTCATCAAAACCCACAACAAGCAAGTTCCAAGTTGTATACTGCTAAGCTAAACGTGCAGCTTCGTGATTATTCAAACGTTTCCTACTATATTAGTGATAGGCTAGAGTTGGGATAAAATTAAAATCCATTTCGAATTTTAAATCTGAGAAAAGAGAGTTACATCCTGGTAAAATCGTAAATGTAAAACGTAAAATATCGACATTAAACCCGGTAAATAAGTGTTTAACCCATGATGCGGTTCTATGTACTGGAAAAGATACCGGACTTAGCATTAATGAAAAGATTAAAGATAGGCCTACTAGTGAAATTTTTCCATCTAGAATTAATAAAAGTGAATCTATCGACTCGGTAAAAAATTTTGACTGATAGAGAGAATAAAATTGAATGCATTGAACTTCGAACAAAGTTTGAAAATTATAAATCATTTAAGATTATAGTTCCTACCGAATCTGTAGATAAATTGTTCAATGCTGATTTTTGGCCTTCTGGTGCCTTGGTTCGAAGGTTTTTGTGACAAAAGCACCAGTTGTAGACACTCGTGTTTTTTTAGGGAGACAAACCCATTAGTGTCAGAAGTTGCATGTGGATGGCATTCAAACTATTCTGGCAGTAGCTAATCAGTTACTGGTGGATACGGCCATTGGCTTCAATCACGTAAGTAGACACGCAAATCATTAAATAATTTTTCAATCAATTCCACTTGTAAGGCCTTTCTTCAGTTGAATTGCGTCACTGGGCCTTCAAGTTGGACCGAATGGAGAAGAAAAGAATGGCTGCCTACCACTTTTTTCTATCGCGAATGATGCCCACATCAGCTTTCCGCTTGTCCGTGGATAGTTGGAAGTGGTGATTTGATAAGGTGATCAAACGCCCATTCCCAGCGCCGGGATTCGAACCCGTGACTAGGTAGTACTGGTAGACTGAAGGGTGCAACACCTTAGTCGTCTTGACAATCCTGGCCGTCAATTTGAGGTTGGTTCTTGTGTCTACGATTCTTCATCGCTTATTTCGTCGCTGTTCTATTTTAAGTTCAAATTATTCTTGTATCATTATCATTTGTGATTGTGCAGCGGTTTATTTTATGTGAGAAACATAAAATAAGTATTTTCGACTGATGTAGGCTAAACATCGTAGCGTTAGTGTGTTCTTGAGAAATGTTGTCAGACATGCATATCGCTCATCACATAGTATCGTTGGTGGCCAGTCTATAATAATGAAGAATTACAACACGAGGCACAAAAATCACCTAAGAACTGAGCAACTGCAATTTGCACGATCTTGAAAAAGCGGGTTATATACAGTTATGATTGCTTGCCAGAATCTGTTATAGATCTTTCTGGTGTCAACTGTATTTTACTGTTTTTCTATTGTATAGTAGTGTTACTCGTACTTTCTCCACAACTTATTTACTAAACTATTTTAATTTTGTGTGTTTGACATTTTTTATATGACGTTGACCATGCATTGATAAAAATGTCCTTGAAAGCAATTTCTATAAGTAAATATCTGGAAACCAAGCTCCGTTTGAAAGTACAATCATCAATGGATGGAAATTCAAAAGAAAATAAGAATGTAACACAATAAAAGTTTTAGTAAAATCACCAACTCAAATATCAAGTATCCATGAATTACCGGCAGTGTGCTTCATTGTGTAATGTGAAAACCAACGTTTCCCAGCCGACTAAAAAGAATAATCTAAATTTACATAAGTTTTCATTAATCTCTTGGCTTTTTATGTGACAGGAGTTTGCGCTCAACTTTATCAGTCTATGATAAACATAAAATTGGTGACATAATTTTTCCAACAATTAAATGCAGGTGCCTCCATCATGTTTTTCAGGGTGGGCTCACATAGTCTGGGAGAGGATAAGCAGTCTGATGGATGAGCGCAGTTTACTCACTTCCCATGACTGTTTGGCGGCGGTCCCAGTGCGAACAATTTGAACACAAGTACAGGTTAATCCACAACAGCATACATAATTATAATATACTCATCAACACATGTTACATTTAATATGTACAACATAATGTGGCAGAAAATATGAAAAGTCAGTGACATTTAGATGTTCGCCACCAGGGGCCTATTTCACAAAGGTACAAGTATTGTTACCAACCATGGTTACGAACAAGTACTTGTAGTTACAAGTTTACAAGTACTCACGTTTCACAAAAATGTATGGTCTACAAGTTTACAATTTTACAAGTCTACAAGTACTTCAATAGTAAATATAATCTAGTAAATATATCTTCATGATGATTTCTCTTTTTCATCCTTTATAAAGGTTACTTGTACTTTTCAATAATTACTTTGAAAATATTTGAAATCAATATAATGTTTTTTGTACAGTCTACTTCATTTATTGCAGAATTTGTAACCTACACAGTATATGTACTCTGTATATATATATAGTAAATTTACTATATATAGTATATATACTGTGTATATATACTATAGTACACATAACCTATGAGGTAACACATTAATAACTATTTTGGAAATTTATTAAATTTAATTTCCTGATGCATATATTTCCAAATAATGAATTTTAGAGGAATATAGGGCATTTTTGATTATTAAAAATATTTATTGAATATTTAAAATTATTTTAATGATCACTTGTAAATCCTTTACATAGCTTTCCATTTCGGTAGAAATTTCATAGTTACGAACAAGTAATTTCGACAAAAATTGTTGGCTACAATGAAAATCTTTGTGAAACACTTGTTTGTAACAAGCAAATCACTTCTTGTAAACTTGTAGAAATTTATTGTAACTACAAGTTTACAATTATGCTTTTGTGAAACGCTTGTAATCAGCTGTTCTCCAAAACCATGGTTGGCAACAAGACTTGTAACCTACTTGTACCTTTGTGAAACGGGCCCCAGAAGCAGGCTAGCTCTAGTTCCCACCTAATTAAAACTGAAGGTTGCAGAATTATGTGACCGAAAATATTATATAGCCTATAGTTTAAACTATTTAGCAATATGTTTAATATGTTTAGCACTTTATTCGAAATTTTATCATCTAAAGAAAGACGGGAGTGATTTTTTTCTGACCGATGGCTTGATGCGGCGAAAATCTCAAAGAATGCAAAAGGAACAGAAAAACCATGGTTTTGGGGTATTGTGTAAAAAGCTCTATGGCTATATTTTTGTATTCAGGATGTCCAATACTCCAGAATTATTGCATGAAACATTTTACACGTTCAACAGTTTTTTCCAACAAAAAGTACCTTGTGACTGGACTATATTCGGAATGTTATTTATGATGTTTGGGGCATATGGAGCATGTTATTTATGATGTTCGGATTAATTCCCCAATTGGCCCAAGAGTCTTTTTATTATTCATTTAGTATTATTTTCTACCTTATTCAGTAGATCTGACGTCGTGTCAGATAACTAACGCCGGCGTTAGATAACTTTATCTAGGGCGTCATCGGTACTTCTGTTACTTTGGAATCCAAATTGAAATTCCTCTATTATTTTATTAAAATCGAAGAATTTCACAACTTGGGCTCTTGAAAGTTTTCCATTATTTTGGATAGAGAGCTCAGTAAGCTAATTCGTCTATAATTTTCATTTTTTGATTTCTCGCATAAAACTGAAAAACTGTGTATCCGAAGGACTTGACTGTTATATAACAAATTATAGCTTACTTAATTTCCTACAATACTCATCCCACAACTTTTTTATATCTCTTCTAGTTCTCGAGATATCCACTCTTGAAGGTGTGACATTAAAAAAAACACGTTTGCCACCAATTTTTTTCTATTATTGCTATTATAACTTTTAAAAAATCGATTGCAAAAATCCATGCTGATTATAAGCTTATAGAGCATCAAATTCTCTTCAATTTGATGTATAATTTCACACTTTTACGAATTCTCCACAGTCCCACTCATATTTTACATCAATACAATCAATAAATCATCATTCTATTTGATATTGATCAAGCTCAGCCACATTTTACATTTATATAATCAATAAATCATCATTATTTGAGCCTGTTTTTGCTCACTCACTCACTGTCATTTAAATACTCGTATAGTCCAGTCAATGAAAGATTATAGAGGGGAAATTTTGGAACACAATTTTTGACCCCGTAGCTCTTCTAAGGGTAGTAAGGTGATAAACATATCACCTCACTCCCACATAAGTCCTCACTCCTACCCCCTGTGTTATTAGTCTTGAAAGCAACATGAAATCCATTCCTCTTCAATTCCCTACCTATCTTATCAGATACAAGGCCTAAATATGGGATTGTTATCCAAGTCTTCTCCTCACAGTTTGAGCCTACAACGCTGGAATTGTTTGAAATTTGTCTATTAGTTTTACTCATTAATCTGTCCACCATACTTTCTTCATACCCATTTGTAACAGCTATCTGTTTAATTTTAGTGATCTCAATATCAAAATCATGATGGCTCATAGGTATTGTTAGTGCTCTATAGACCATGCTATTGATAGCAGCAAGTTTGTGAGAAATAGGATGACAAGAATGAAGAGGAATGATAACATCAGTATGGGTTGGTTTTCTGAAAATAGAAAACTTGTGAAAACCAGTGCTATGATATATTCTTAAATCTAGAAAATTCAATACACAATCCTGTGCTACCTCTACAGTGAACAGTAGAACAGGATTGTGTATTGAATTTTCTAGATTTAAGAATAGATCATAGCACTGGTTTGCACAAGTTTTCTATTTTCAGAAAACCAACCAACCCATACTGATGTTATCATTCCTTTTCATTCTTGTCATCCTATTTCTCAGGATAGATAGGGAATTGAAGAGGAATGGATTTCATGTTGCTTTCAAGACCAAACCGATTTTAAATAGTCTATTTAGCTGGAGTAAAGACAAAATTGATATTTGGGATAAAAGTGGGGTGTGCAAACTTAAATGTGGTGATTGTAATGCTTGTTATGTGGGCCAAACTGGTAGAAGTTCCAAAAGTAGAATTAAAGAACACATCAGAGATTGGAATAAACAAAATGGGGAATCTAACTTTGCAGAACATTTGATGACATTTATTTGATATTTGATGACAAACAAGTTCACAGTTAAGGATAATGTTGAGTTATATGATACATGATAATGTTACATGATATATTTATTTTATATGTTACATGATAATAACAAAGGGCAGATCTTTGAATATTCTGGAGGCTTTAGAAATAACAAGAGTAATTAAGGAGAATTCCTAGTATAGTTTAAATGACCAGATTCATTTCAACCAATACAACACTACGAATTAAGTTTTATCATAAAATTGTAAGCATACATTAGTAAATAGTTTTTCCATTTACATATTTGTTTTATTAACACTTGTTTTCTTGGTTCTTATTTTTTACTGAAAGTAAATTTTGTTATCATGGCGATTCTGTTGCTTAAGACGCCATTTTGTCACACCGTTGAGTGGGAGGAGACTGTCTAGCTGGGCCAATGGCAGGCGTTCATGCTCTTGACCAATAGCAGTACTCGCCTACTAGTATAAATTCTGCTGCTCTTGTATTTAGATTTAGTTTATCAGAGATTGACAATGGTGTAATAACCGAAACCAGTCTTTCTAAGTATCAATAAATCTGTGGTTTTTTGATAATTTCTTAGTCTTTTTCATTCAATATGAATAATTACCACAATATCAACTTCTCAAATACACAAAAAGTGATTTAAAGGCATTTATTAGTAAGTAAAAAAAATCTTATTCAACTTGTAATGCATGAAAGTAGCATGTTAATAGTGGTGCAATTGAATGGATTTGTTGAGTGCTCATTTCTCCTTTCAGTCTATGAACTTCAAATTACTGTTTTCTTTGAACTTACTACAATTTATAAGTTATTCATCTTTATATTTCTTACATAAATCTGTTATACAGGGTGATTCTTAATTATGGTAAAATAATCTAATACGTGATAGTAGAGGTAAAAATAAGAAAAAAGTTCTTATAAACATATATCCATAAACGCTTCATTAGCGAGCTATACAGGGTGAAAGATTTCGCCGGGAATTTAGTTCCTCTGGTGAAATACACCGATGATGAATTGTTTGGGGACTAGTTTTTGAAAAACTTAAGCTGGATTCATATGGAAAAATATCTGAAAAATTGAATAAAACTAGTTTGGATGCTGTACTGTGAGTAGTTTTTGAGAAAAAAGTTGAAATATACAAAAAATCTAAGTAGAAAAACACAGACTTCTACGTTTGATGCCCAATAACTTTCTTTAATGACCAGTAAACAAATAATTTTTCGCAATAAAAATTGTAGAGAATTTAATTCTGGAAAGAAC
The DNA here is from genome assembly GCF_014356525.2 of Nilaparvata lugens. Lineage (NCBI taxonomy): Eukaryota > Metazoa > Arthropoda > Insecta > Hemiptera > Delphacidae > Nilaparvata > Nilaparvata lugens. The sequence goes on from NW_024090705.1 coordinate 11,365, forward strand.
TATGTAAGCTGTGTAAACTGAATTTAAATAAAAGTTGAATAAAATGTATTCTTATGTAGTACATTACACCACAAAAATTGGCTGTTTTATGAGGAGAGAACTAATAATTAATAACTCATAAGTTGTAGCTGATTGCAAATAAAATATTCGTTTTTTTATTAAGAGTTTTTTATATGAAAGTAGCATATCTAAATGACATTAAACTTATACCAAAAGACTAGTAGATTATGCCATTAAGCCTGGGAGGAAGCTCAAACAGAAGTAGATGATCTCCTATGATTCCTGCCCAAATGTTTACTGAAAACTGATGTTGTGGAAGATTAGGATTGATGGCATGAGGATTCTCAGCTGCCCAAATATGTTGGTTGTGGACGTTAACGATAGCTGTTCTTGTAGAGTGTGCCTCGTTGGTAAATAAAACGGTTGTTAAAAAGTTTGGGTAAACAAGTTTTACTAAAAACCATCGGCAAATACCAGCACGGGGAATACAGTCTCGTGGCAATAGAGTATGAACTTTCTGGAGGTGGTATGGATGTAATTGTTGCTCTTTTAGTATCCTTCAAATAATAGATTGATTGACATTAAACTGCACTGACAATTCTCTTGTGCTCTTCTCTGGATCTTCATAAATTTCATTAAGAACTTGTTCTTCTTACTCAACAGTCATAGTAGATCGGGGTCTGCCTGCATAAATGTGCTCTTTGGATATCAAAGAATCTGTTTCAGACAGACGTTGATGAATAGTGGCAAAAAACCTTGAACTTGGACACACTCGGTTAGGAAAGTTCTCTTGATACAAACGTCTTGCTCCAGTACTGTTACAGTAGTGTCCCATTCCATACATTAAATGCATGTCAGCTAATTCGGAGTCTGAATAATGTCTAAAATTACCTGCAATTTTTTGAAAAGTTAACACTTACACAAAAGCAAAGTGAAATGGTTACACATAACTGGTTAGATTAAACAAAAAACACAGCGAGGGTACAGTAGGCCTAACTTACAGTTTGTTTTTTTGTTCAACAGTGAGCTAAAATATTTCTGAAAATAATTTTCAGCTGATAATTTCTTTTAAATATTTTCTCATTTAAAACAAAATAAATCAGCTGTTTTGGAACAGCTGTTATTAAAATCCATGTTCTATTTGCAATCAGCTACAACCTATGAGTTATTAGTTCTCTCCTCATAAAACAGCAAATTTTTGTGGTGTAATGTACTACATAAGAATACATTTTATCCAACATTTATTCGAATTCAGTTCACACAGCTCACATCATTCTTTTCAGAATTAAATTCTCTACAATTTTTATTGCGAAAAATTATTTGTTTACTGGTCATTAAAGAAAGTTATTGGGCATCAAACGTAGAAGTCTGTGTTTTTCTACTTGGATTTTTTGTATATTTCAACTTTTTTCTCAAAAACTACTCACACTACAGCTTCCAGACTAGTTTTATTCAATTTTTCCATATGAATCCAGCATAAGTTTTTCAAAAACTAGTCCCCAAACAATTCAGCATTGGTGTATTTCACCAGAGGAACTGAATTCCAGGCAAAATCTTTCACTCTGTATATCTTGCTAATGAAGTGTTTGTGGATATATGTTTATAAGAACGTTTTTTCTTACTTTTACCTCTACTATCACGTATTAAATTATTTTACCATAATTATGAATCACCCTGTATAACTGGTAATTGAGACCTTGTTTAACAAAAAACGTATTTTTCGGTAATTTTCTATGAAAGAAATCATAAATTTTCTTAAGTTTTCATAAATTCCCGGGAATTCATGATTTTTGGGAATATTTCCCTTAAATTCCCTGGGAATATTTCCTCGATCTTAAATTCCCGGGAATTTTACATCACTACCCGAGATATTCGCTCTTAAAGGTGTGTAATTGTTAAAATAACAGGTTTTTATCCAATGTTTTGCCCTTTCAGGGCTTATAACTCACCAACAATGCATCATAAAAACTGATGCTTATCTTAAGTTTGTAGAGCATTGAATTCTCTTTGAAATGATGTATTATTTCACTATTCCAAGTTTTCCTTCCATTGTTATAGCAGCTTCAATGTAGGGGGTGAAATTTTCATTGCTGCAACAAATTTCACTAAAATTACATTTTAGTTATGTGAGATGAACGCATTGTTCTCAAGATATGAGCGTGCAAGCAAAACACTGAAAAATGCAACCACCCTCATCCCCTGAGCACATGAGTTAGGAATGGAGACTTTTTATGTGTTCTCCTCCTATAGTTTGTGTAAAATAAGTTGAGACTTGGCCCTCCATCCGAAGAAACTACAGGGTTGCCGAATCGTGTAAAATTGCAACTTTCTAAAATTTCCAATTCAACGTCAGAATTGGATGTAGAATATCATCCCCGATATCCTAGTAGTAATAGAAAAGCTTCATGGTTGAATGATTAAAAGGAAATTTAACTTTTATGATAAAATTGGAAACATCGCGAAGATTTGTTTTTCTTGGTATCGCTTGGTAGAATAATGTTGTGTTAGAAGGAATTTGCAATAACGTCAAAGATACGCCCAAAATTAGCGTTTTTTTTTGCTTTTCTCAGATCTATCGAAAACAAATGAACAGAAATTGTTCAAATTTAGTACAGAAGCTAAGCTATGGTGTAATAATGTTGTGTTAGAAAGAATTTGAAATAACGCCAAAGATACGCCCAAAATTAGCGGTTTTTTGCGTTTTCTCAGTTCTTTCATCAAGTAATAGACAGAAAATGTTCAAATTTGGTACAGAGGTTTAGCTAGGGTCTAAAAATTTTGTGATGAGGTGACTTTAATATTTCATCAAAGATACGCCCAAAATCAGCGTTTTCCCAACGTTTTTCTCAGCTTTTCTGCGCTTTTTCAGTACTTTGAATTTTGATGAAATGAAGCAAGCTCAAATGAAAAATGCAGTCGAGCGAAGCGAGCCCGCTGATCTCATTTTTGGACGATCCAGTCGGTGGCTAGACGGATATGGCGAGCGAAGCGAGCCTGACGACTAGTTTTATATAAAAAAGAGTTTCAATTTTTAAAAGTATTTATTTAATATTGTGAGGATTTTCCTCTTTGTTAAAATTCTCTACATTTCATTCATTATTTTTAAATTCATATAAAAGAAAAACAAAATGACTTTATAACTACTAATAAATAGATAAATTAATTGAGTACGATACCAATCCACTTCGTGATGACCATCTCGTCAGTTCTGGCTGGAAGGTGAGGTCTAGAGGAAGGTCCAGGTCCTGGCTAGTCAGTCTCTGGGTGTTCGGAGGAGCGGCACAAGAGATACTCGCTCGAAAAAATTGAAAAAGTGGGAAAATCTAATATGAAAATGCCGGCTGGTGGGGAAACTGGAATGTTCCACCACTCTGAAGCTCCGCGATTTTTCATTCAGTCAGCGAAATTTGGCTTTCTGGTGATCCTGATTTTAATATTGAAAATTGAAAAAGAAAATAAATTTAAATTTTGATGTGCTCGAGGAGCTGTCAAAACCCATGGTTTATGACAATACTAACATCGGTTATACATCATCGAAGTTGTTATATTCGTTGTTATAATTTTAATTTGAAATATAGTTTTACACCAATCAAATCCATAGATTTTTGTGTAAACTATATTCTGTTTATGCAAATAAGTAAAATAGCAAATGTCTACTTGTGTTTTCAGGCTTTCTTTCAAGGAGAGGAGAACAAATGTATCGTGCAAAACGTGTCGGAGATTATGAAGGAGGATCCAATATGAAATCTTTCATGTCATATTTTGAGACATGGCTGAAGGATAGCCCTGGATGATGTTTTCCCAGGAGTCGATGTTGATGGCACAAATGTGAGTTTTTGTTATTGTTTCCACTTCGTACCAAATAGTTGAAAAGTGTTCAAAGATTGAAGTGTCAAAGTAATTTTTAATTTATTTACAATTACTTGAACTTATCAATTAAATTTCCATGTATACTATTGACCTCCTGGGTTGGATAATTCGCTCATGAATTGTAGTATTTTAATCTTTGGAACCCGCAACATTCAATTATACAGACTTGGTGAAAATTATGGAAACAGATATATAGGTTTTATTTTTATCAAATTACTCTGTCGCTTCAACATATTTGACCCTCATAACATGAATCCAAATTATTTTTTGTCATGTGATACATGATTTCAATACAGAGTTCCAAGAGAAAATGATTGACGAAAACCGCACATAGATATCTCAACCCGTATCAGTTTGTTGATGTGTCTGTCTGTCTGTGTCAAGGTACCTAGAATACCTGTATTCTAAGTACATTGCTCTGTGTGATAGCTCTCAAATAGCCTCAGCTGATGTTATGAATGGAAAAACTAGTAATTGAATTGCATGCAATGAATTCTTCATCTGACTGATAAATGACAACAATTTTTTTCTTATGCACTTTCAATGTTATTTTTATATCCTGAAAATGGACGAAGGAGTGAGTCAATTAAGTTTTCCAACGAACTTGAGCTGTAAAACGTTGGAAGAATACGTGAAAATTTGAAGCTGATTGATCAATTCTTTCTAAAGTTATTGTAGAACCTACAAACAGACAGACAACGACTTTGACCTTCAGTAAGTCAAAAGTAAGAACTCGCTAACGCTCGTTCAATTATGAATATTATTAAAATTCTATCTCAATTATTATGAATTAGATTACAATAACACGATTCAAATAGCCAACAACAACAGTGATTGATGTTTTTTATGTGTAGGCTATAACATTATTTCGTCCAACATTGAATTTATCTAAACATTAGAATGATAGTTAATTTGTCAATCTTAACATTGTCTTGATGTTGATTCATCCTAACACTAAAATTTCATGAATGTGAATAATTCAATAATATTGAAATAATGCAATTATAAACAAGTTTCAATTACAATTCAATTATACATAATATTGAATATATTTAATTATAATATTTGATGTATTTTTGCAGTGCTGTTTGAAGAGGATGAGGCTGATTATGGCTGATGACTGCAGGCAGGACTACAGTGAGCTCAGTTGGGAGTTGCTGCTTCTGCTCAGAAGGCAGAGCCTGGCAGCTTGGACAGCAGTCGATGAGGATTATCATCGATTTTGTTGAAGATCAGCGGATTGGAAGTGAGACAACGGTTTTATCAGTTTTATTATTTTATTTGTTTGCCTATTTGTACGTACATGATTCAATAATCTTTGTAAAGGTTTAAACCCAAAGCTGCTTCCCTATTGAATTTGGAAAATATGATAATTTAGTCTAAAATAAGGTTATATTCACTTTCATTCAATTAAGTCTTAGTAATCTCAGTCCAATTATTTATATGAATATATTTTCAGGAAAAAGGATCAGAATATAATTCCTCCGTTTTTATATATGTTTAAAACAATATTTTTTAACAAAATATTTTTTAACATGCGCCTTATCAAAAAGATCTTCTCTGATTGGTTCTTGTGAATTTGATCACGGTTAAATTCAACCGGATTTGTGCAACCCGGCCTAAATATTTTTAAGATTTTATTTTCCTATGATCTAAATAACTAGGTAGTTTATTCAGAAACTTTGTATCATTATTTGTAACTATTTTTTTCAAATATAGCAAGCCTATGAGGTTGTACAGTCAGAGCATTTCGGTGAACGGGTTGCTGTCGGCCGAGTTCCGAACGGGCTCCTAATATTGTGTCTTCTTCTTCTTCACGTGCCTGCTCCGTTTCGGATGTTGGCGATCATAATGGCTATCCTGATCTTGTTGACGGCACTACGGAACAGCTCTGCAGATGACTGGTGAAACCATAGCCTCAGATTTGCCAGCCATGAAATTCTCCTTCTGCCAGGTCCCCTTTTTCCGTTGATTTTTCCTTGAAGGATCTCTTGCAGAAGTGTGTATCTTGAGCTATTCCTCATAATGTGGCCGAGGTATTGGAGTTTTCTACTTTTAATGGTATTCAGGAGCTCCGGTTCTTTATTCATTCTCCTGAGAACCTCTTGATTAGTAACTTTTTGCGTCCAGGATATTTTCAGCATTCTTCTGTACAGCCAGAGTTCAAAAGCTTCAATCTTTACCATTGTTTCTTTTGTGAGGGTCCATGCTTCTACCCCATACAACAGAACGGAGAACACATAGCAACGCAATAGTCTCAATTTAGTTAATAGAGTAAGGTCGTGACTCTTGTACACCTTACTCAATTTATTGAAGACAACTCTTGCTTTTTCTATGCGGCATCTTATCTCTTGTGTGTTATTCCATTTCTCATTGATGATGGTACCCAGGTAGTTATAGTGTGAGACTCTTTCTATTGCATCTCGATTAACAAACAATTGTACTCCACCTACATTCTCCTTGCTTATTACCATGAGCTTTGTCTTATTAGTGTTGATTTCTAAACCATATTGCGAACTCTTTTCCACCACTCTGTCCATCAACTGTTGCAGACCTTCAATGGAGTCAGCAAACACAATAGTGTCATCTGCATACCGTATGTTGTTCAATCTTTTGCCATTCACTGATATTCCTTCATCTTGATCTTCCAGTGCCTCTCCAAATATACGCTCCGAATACAGATTGAAAAGGATGGGCGACAAGATACATCCTTGTCTAACACCTCGCAAGATTTTCACCTCCTCTGTCTGCTCATCTCCCACCCTCATAACTGCTGTCTGGTTCCAGTACAAATTGATGATGATGTTCAGGTCTCTTGAGTCAATGCCACTGTCTCTGAGCACTTCTATCATTTTATCATGCTGGACACGATCAAATGCTTTCTGATAATCAATGAGACATGCAAACACATCACAATTCACGTCGCGACACCTCTGGAAGAGAACCTGCACACCAAACAGAGCTTCTCGCGTTCCAACAGCGTTAAGGAAACCGAACTGATTAGGAGAAATTTGCTGCTCACACAGTTTGTAGATTCTCTTATGGATTATTTTGAGAAACAATTTCAGTAGGTGACTCATGAGGCTTATTGTTCTGTAATCGTTGCATGCTTTGGCACTAGCTTTCTTGGGAAGTGCAATGAATTCAGACTTGAGCCATTCTTGAGGAATTTTTCCTGACCTGTACACTACATTGAAAATGTCTGTAAGCCACTTCACACCCTCTTCATCAATCAGCTTGATAAACTCTGCCTGGATATTGTCAGGACCAGCTGCCTTGCCATTTTTAAGCTGATTAACAGCTGCACTGACTTCTTCTTTTAGTATATCTGGACCACTATGCTCCTCTACCCTTGGTTCATTCTCAGATCTTTGTCAATAAGGATGATTCTTAGATGATGTAACAAAGGTTGATTGTTCTGGATTGGTGATGTGTTCTTCTTATCTCCTATTGAATGATATACCCGTCTGTCCCAGGTAATATTCAGGGCAGTTTGTGCATTCTGATTTGTAGATTCCCAAATTTCAAATTTATTTGATTTTTGTAAGGAAATTTTCATTTGATTTCTGGTTTGAAATGCGATGCTATATCCAGCTCTGTTGAATTTTTTGCTATACCGTTTGTAGGTTCTCGTTATGATTTTACTTTTTCAATGGAGTCTTTCATTAGAGTTTTAATGTAGTCTTTTTAGGTTAGATTCATATCCACCGGCGTGAGCCAATTATTTTATTGTTTTAAATTGTGTGTCATTGTCAGTGTTTGATAAGGAGACGTTGTTCAGTCTTTGGAGCATTGATTTAAAGGCAGCATGATTGTGTTGGATTTGATGTTTGGTGAATGAGGGTGTCTCACATTGTTAGTTTTCTATATATGTTAAAGCATATTATGTTGTTGTTTGAGTTCTTTGAAATTGTGAGGTCAAGGAAGTTCAGTCTATTATTTGTTTCGTTTTTTGATGTGAATTGGATACTTTTATTTATATAAATTATGTATGTTCGAAAAATCTCACTTTGTCCTCTGTTGCCTTTGTATAGCATTATGACGTCATCTACATATCGGAACCAATATATAATATTTTTAGAATACTTGTTTTTTAGAATGCTGGTTTCTTCCAGATGTTGTAGGTATATTTCAGCAAATATGCTGGATTCAATTTTGCCGGTTACAATTCAATCTTACCTGTGTTTTATAATAGGAAATCCTTTCTTCTGACTGGAAATTAACCATTGTACCATCCTCTTTTCATAAACTTCTCATAGAACTACCAGGGGGCTCATTCTCCTTCCTTTGGGATACTTACTAATCGAAGGGTCACGATAAGCGTCCAATTTTTCGAGAAAATGTATAGTTCTAAATTCAAAGTGAATTTCCAACTTTTTTATAAATGGAAAACATCGTTTAAATAATGTATTCAATGAATTAACTTATTTTATTGTAAAATGTAATTTGAAAAAAATCAAGTAATAAATCTGTAAAAAATATGACTTTGAATAATAATATTTTTTCGGAAAGTACTGGACATTGATCATTCTCGCCCGTCATCTAAGGGAGGGTCAACTACAAACTCATTGTCAAATGTAGCCACAATGTAGCTCCTTGTAGAATTTCTGAGTATCTGGATTGACCAAAAACTGTGTAAGATGTAATAGATCAGTCAATTTAGCAGATTTAATCGCTGCTTCTTCAGTTCAGTAAGGCCAATGCGTTTTTGTTTCTTCTTTGGAGGAACAATTATATCTTTATTGTAACACCCAGAGTAATTAATATTGTGTTCAATACTAATTAGGTTCTTCTTGTTGATTTTTATCATTCTTATCGGCATAGGACATTTTTCGTTGCAAAACTGTGAAAGAAACTTTGTTCATTTATGAAAGTAGACTTCATCAGCGCAGTCCACAACTTGGAAGGGTGAAGGTTTTATTCTACTGCTCCTAAGCACCTCTCTCCAGTCAGCTGGTGTCTCAGTTTGAGCTTTTATGCTAACTAGACCTATATATTTGTCTTCCTCCATGTAGTTATTAATCTTTCGAGCGCCAGAGTGGAATTAAAGTCTTCTCTGTTCATGATTTTAACCAAAAAGGGCTTCTTCTTCTTCTTCTTTGACTTTATGGTATCGTACCAATCACGGGGAGAGTACATTGTTTTTTATTTAGAATACATTTCTTAATGCCAAAATCTGCATCGTTCAATCATTCAGAATTACACAACTTACAGAAAAGTACCACAGCTTTCGCCCAAAACGGTTCCAATTCTAATTTTTACAACAGTCCAAACGTAGCTAGGTTATGTGTCACTTCAACATTCTTCAATTACTCACTTAATTTACAATTCAAAACACACAAAATCTGCATCGTTGGGCAGAAATGAATGTCCGCTGTCTGAATGTTAGAATTCTCTTGTTGAATAAACTGCATCATGGTGAGAGCAAGCTTGATGTTGCAGTTTTGCACACCATAGCTATTGTTGAACATTATTACATGACTTATATCATTGGAAACAATGTGACTTAAGTGCTCTGTAATACAAGAAGCAATCTCTTGAGATCCTTGAAATTATTTAGTATTTATGACGTATATGTTTAGGAAAACCATAGTTTTGAACTTCGTTTTCCTGATGGAATGCATAAGCCTACACGTGGCATGTATTATTAATTTTTCAGCTAGAACAGTTTTTTAAGACTGCTAAATAAACATCTACAGTTTTATCAATGCTGTATCGGCAATAAGAAAACGCATGCAGTTAATATGTCTTTAAATAAAGGTGTTGATATCTACATGATAATTATTCTCTACCACTTTTATTTAATTGAAATTTCAAAATTATTCAAGCCTTGATAGAATGATTGACTCACTGTACAGTCAGTCGAAAATTTTAATATTGAAATGAGGGGTATTTTGGCAAGCTGAACAAAAAAGTAAGGTCCTATGCACCTTTTTGATACAATTTCTTCAAATGAAAAATGAGTTTTGTTGGTTGTCAAAACTCCCCCTGGAAGAGAACTATTCATTTTATCCTATCTTTTAGTAAAATAACAATAATTTCTGCATTGAATAACATCTATCTTGCCAACAAGAATCGAACTCTTTGTGAATTTAGATATGACCTACTCTTTAGATTTATATAATTCTATTAATAAATTCATGGAAATTGAAGTACTTTTTTCAGTTAGTTGATGATTAGATGATGAAATTGATTATCAATAGAGAAAATGATTATAATTTCATCAATACAGAGTTAGTTGAATGAATTGTCGATGTACTGAGTTCTTGGTCAACAATAATTCAATATTGGTATTTATCCAATCATTATTTTTTTCAGAAGTTATTTCATTTGAATTAGAAAATATTTATAAGCTCCTATCAATTTATAATTCGTAACAATGAATTCTTCAAAACATGAATTTAATCAAATAAAAAAATTGCCCATACTTCTGTATTCATGTTCGCATGTTTTCCACTTGTGATGGATAGCCAAAATATTGTGGAGCGAGCTGCACGGCGAATTGTAATCGAGGGCTCTGATTGGCTGAAAAGTTCAGCGTTCGTAGTGAGGTGAGGCGAGCAGTTAGAACAGAGGCAAGCGGCACGGCAAATGGTTCGGAGTACGGTACGGCGAATGATTAACAGCTGATTTCTAACATTATGAAACATATGCTCATGTTCGTTGAAAGGCAAGATGTTCGGAGGAATGCACGGTTTGCTGCGCGGTTCGAGGTTCGGTTCGGCATGTGTGGACGCACCTTTAGTTGTTACAGGACATTTATACAGATCACAGGCCAAATCAACATAATAATCTAACTTCTTCTTCTTTTTATTCTTCTTCTTCTTCTTCTCCTTCTTCTTCTTCTTCCTCTTCCTCTTCCTCTTCCTCTTCCTCTTCCTCTTCCTCTTCCTCTTCCTCTTCTCCTTCTCCTTCTCCTTCTCCTTCTTCTCCTTCTCCTTCTCCTTCTCCTTCTCCTTCTCCTTCCTTCTCCTCCTTCTCCTTCTCCTTCTCCTTCTCCTCCTTCTCCTTCTCCTTATTAATATAATAATAGAAAAAAAACGAACAACATCAAATTATATTTCATTGGAAAAAAATTAACAAAGAAACAAAATTTTTTTCTGTAAAAAAAAATATTTTTTATTGGACAAAACTATATGTAGACTATACAATATTTACAACAATTTATACAATATTTGTGGGGCCTAAAAGCAAAAGCTGCAAAATCCACTTTGTGAAATTTTACAGGAGAGCAAAAAGAAAAGTTGAGGTGGTGAAACCAAATGTACAGGGATGAAATTTTTTCTATGAATTCGAATATATTAATGATGAATTTTCCCAAAGTATTAAGGCTTCAAATTCATTTGCTGAGTAGCTACAGCTGTTTTTAGTTGTGACTTTGCAGGTTTTGCTTCTCAGTTTTGGATATTGCTGATTTTGCTTCCAACTTTCTGTTTTATGGCTCCAGATGTTAATGAATATTGGGCATTTAAATCTAGCATTGCCTATTTTAACATAATATATTAAATTTTAGCATTGTTAAACCATCATGTTAGCGTTGCCTTTACCATAATACTACTTAGAATTTGAGGAAATATGATGTACACAGGAATAAAAGGTAACTTTTTTATTGCTGCCTTTTCCTTGCTTTACTGGGTGACACCGGTGAAATACCATTTTCTTCATCAGGTTCCATTACACTTTAAGTTTATTGAAATAACTTAATAATATGAATATTAATAAATTCGTGAGCAGTTACCGTATTCACTACAAACCAATCCTCATTGGAAGTCAACAACATACAGCCCATCACAACTAAAAGCGGCCATGTTGGTCACATGACCAAATCAAGAACTCTGATTGGTGGAATTGGATTTTGTTGGTTATGCTTCTCAGACGTCAAACTTTGAACTTGGATATTGCAGACTTTGCAAACAAGGCTATATTTCATATATTAAAATAACATATTTCCGAGCAGTTTTTGCCTTCAAGAGTTACATATTCTGAAACTAGACACAGAACAGCTTACAGTGGTACCAATAACTCAATTCCGGAAAAAAGTGGATTTTGCAGCTTTTGCTTTTAGCCCCCACATTTACAACATTACCCCCATCATCATCACTGATGAGGTGGATGGGGGTAATGGTGATAGTGGTGGAGCTCCACCACATCTATGTTGGGGTGGTTGGTGCTGTTGTGGGGTGGGGATTGGTGGTGTTGTGGGGGGGTGGTGTTGGTGAGAGTTGTGTAAAGGATGGAGGAGGATAGGGGGGGATCTCATAAAACATAGGGGGCAGTGAAAGATTATTTGATGTGGTGGGAGGGGAGGAGGGGGGTGTTGTGTGAGAATCCCTGGTAATGAATCCAGGGATTCATATAGAGTGTTCAACGGGGGGGGGGTGGTGGTGATGTGACTGTGGTAGAAGTGAATGGGTAGGCGGCGGTCTTCTTTTTCTCGGTGGGGGGGAGGTGCCTGAGGAGCAAACATTTCACGTACAGTTGAGGCCCAGGGCCTCCTCAGGCACCGGGTGGTGGCGGTGGTGGTGGTGTTGTTGGTCGTGGGCTCCATTTTCCTGAGAAAAAAACAAAATGTTTTTTCAGAATTATTAGAAAATATTACCAACTAATAACATAGAGAAACGATAGCATAAGTAGATATCCCATGGTATAGGGCGTTTATGTCGCAACTTTTACTGTTATCCCAAGCCGATAGTTCACGTAGTTCTTTCCTATGCAGCTGTGTGACACTGGTAGTCTCTCAAACAGTAAAAATTGACAATAATCGACAGTAATCGGCTTGAGATAACAGTAAAAGTTGCGACATAAATTCCCTATACCATGGGATATCTACTTACGCTATTGTTTCTCTATGCTAATAATTATGTCCCAAATGAAATAAACAATGGAAAAAATGGTTTAAAAATACTATTCCAATAATTCTAAGAGTTATATATTATATACATTATAATCATATATATATATATATATATATGTACATCTTCCTCAACAAGTGGCATCACATAATGCTAATTTCGCCATTACAAGTGGCAGCCCCTACTTATTGCAGCCATATACGGTTGCCACTTGTTTTTCCATTATAACTCATCTCCCGAATTTCAAAAACGCCTAAACAAAATTATTCAGTAATCTTCAAGGTTCAAAGAACCCGATAAATCGATTATAAGGGTATTCAAAGTAAATGGACGTCAATAAAAAATGATAAAAAAATGTTTTCTGGTTGTCATAAGTTGGGAAGATGTATGAAATGTATAAATTTTAGTTCAGCGTTCTACCGTCAGATAGGGCTGTCATCACCCATGTATATTTTTCCAGAAATATACAAAAACGGTTCTACCGTACAAATGGCAACCGGAGATTTGGCAACAGTGTATGAGCGAATGACCGTGAGTAGTTCTCGCGGGAGTGGGTGCGTCTGACTATTGACTACTGATACCTTCCCTTTCATTTGCAATTCTCTAAACTTAATTCTCCGCCCACTACTCCTTCACAGGCTTCCTCACTCGATGTTTCTCTCTCTCACTATGTCTCTCTTTCTTTCTTCCTTCCTTGAGTTTGTGTTTATGTTTCATTTTGATGCAGTGGAGATGATCATATCATCAGTAAACAACATTAAACAACATAATTCCATGAACGGATATAACTCTATAGTGATCTATGTCTATAAAATCAATAGTATTTTCAACCATTATAATCAATGATTCCAGTCAATATAACTTGATTTCTTATGGATGGAGTGAATAGTTAATCTTACAGATTGAATAATAATGTAGATGAAAACTACACATATCTATATTTTACCCTCATTACTATCCCAATTGACATAAGAGTTTCACGGAAATGAAATGGTACCATATAATGTTAATGATTCCATTATAATATTATCTAAGTCAAAAAGTATAACTGGTAGATAATCTTTAATTCTATTTTTCTCTTACTTTCCACATGGTCTCTTAACCCTATACAGGTGTATACAAATTCGGCAGTGCGGTCAGAAATTTACAAATTTAGTATACAAATTCGGCAGTTTTAAGAAAAAGATCCCTCTTGAGTGTTACATAAACTCGGCTATTTTTCTCAGGTATGAAAACTCGGCTATCCTTGTCAGGGCCCTACAAACTCGACAATCGAACTTTCGATTTAAGATGTATTCGACTCTCAATGGATGTAAATGTATAAAAAAGTATGCTATTTTCGTAATAGGACTTATTATTATCAGAAGATTAAAACATTCATTTATCTTATAGCATTTAATGGCTACGGGTGACCAGCCACGGTAATCAAACATTAAATATTATGAAGAATGACCAATCGAATATATATTTCATACGTTTAATGAATGCATGGTGAAGAATATAGAATGATCCCATTTAATTTCAACTGTGTCCGTCACATTTACATCAATCATTCAGTAAGAGTCATGATCGAGAATCAGTATGCGATGAATTTTAGTTGGTGTCAATTAAAATTACTACTCCCATCTCCCATGTAGAAACAATGTATTTCTTGCATCAAACTAATTGATTTTGAAATATTTCTTGCCCTATCTGTGACTTGTTGATCGAGGTCTTCGTATTTAATTTCCTACTTCATATGCCACATTCATGTAATTATTTCCTAAAAGATATAAATATTTCTTCAACAAGATCATATGAAATT
>NW_024090706.1:0-26880 GCF_014356525.2 Nilaparvata lugens
TTTCTGCATGAACTATGAATGTTATTATAATTTATTCTTTCGTAATAAATTTTTCATGCTTTTGTACTCCAGATGCTCGGTCCCCGAGATTTAGGATTATGATAAGCCTGAATCTAAGAATTATAATTTATTGATTTTGCTGTCTGCAAGTAGTAACACACTACTGACTACTGTTATTGCTGTATAATATGAATCTCAAATTATTTCACCCTTTCTGAATCATCCCAAAGATTTCAAATATAGTTGATGTGAAAAAAATAAGAAACGTAGTTATGAACGATATTCGAACTAGAACCTCAGACAATTACAATCTGATTGAATAGCAACCAAATTCGAAAATCACCCAATTAATATTATCGTGCAGACAATAGTGTGTTGCAAATTGCAAGACAGCAAAATCAGTAAATAATTCATCGATTCAGGCTTATCATAATCCTCTCAGAATCTCATAAACTTCCTAACTTGATACCGTTTACTGTAAATCCTTCTCATTATTTATTATTATTTAGCGTACCGGTATGGCAGATACACAACAAATATATTATAGCTTATGAGTCTCAAATGCTCAGATATACAGTGTATATTTTCAAATTCTTGGGGATGTTGTGTAGTTTTCGGTCAGTAGAACATAAGTTTGTCTGACCGCCATCATTTGCTAGTCCATTGGCGTTACCCAATGTGCACCATGGAGGCGAACTAGCGTTACACATATTTAATTTAAAAATATGTAATAAATATCATATTTAAGTCAACTTCTCAACTACACAAAAAGTTAAAAATATGATTGCTGGAACAATTTTGAGGTTGAAATTTAATTTTAATTTTCCCCCCAAAAAAATTTCAAATAATCTTCACCATTACAAATGTCCAAGATTGCTTCAAATTGTAATTAATCACATGAAACCATTCCAAATATAGAAAATATATATAAAATCCTTGTCATGAAAGCTGCTATCAGGTTCATCTATGCAATTAGATACGAATATAAGTTTAACGCTTTATCAGACACTCAACTATATTCAGATATAACTTGGGTGATTATCCTAATCTCTCATAAAGTACTTTTCAGATACAATCCCATTTATTTCATTTTTAATATTGTTTAGATTTGGATGTGTCGCTAAATCCTGTTGACATGAACCAGCTCATCTGTGGAGTGTGGACCGCCAGACTATCTCTTGAGACAAAGACAGTAATATTTGGATAAGACTCTTGAGTCTAGATATTATAGAGACAGACGACAGTTTAAGAGGGGACATTAAACATGTAGTATTTTGAGAAAGCTGACCTAATGATCTACTGTGAGCAATTTATAACTGATTGTTGGAATTCAAACTTCATTATCTTCCCATATTCAACCACTGTCCTATCATATCCAAATTATCATTTCAAATATTGTTTAGCCAGGAGATTACGAATTCAGTCGAAATGAACCACCTCATCTGTGAACTGTCAGAATCTCTCTTGAGACAAAGACAGTGATAATATTTGGAAGAGATTCTCCAGTCTAGACGTCGGGCAGACAGACGACAGACGGGTTTGTTTGTTCAGGCGACATCGACTGAATGTTGTCGCCCTTGAAGTGTCACTGGCTCATTCTCCGACAATCTGTCTCAATTTGAAGTTTTACTCCATCAGCTCAGCTCCACTTGTACTTGCGGGTTTAACCTGATGAATACACATGTAGAGCGGGTCCACTTTGAAGTGATATACTACAAATAAATATAGTAAATACGAGCAAGTTCAAGGATAGCCGCATATTGGTAGGTGACGCGACGTGACACTTCTAATTCACGTGCAGTGCAGTCACTTTGAAGTGATTTTCTACTAATATGTATATAATACGATCAGGTTTGAGGATAGCCGCATATTGGGACGCGACGTGACGTGACACTTCTAATTCACGTGCGGTTTACTTTGAAGTGATTCACTTCAAATGTATTAAATACAAGCAGGTTTGAGGCTAGCCGCATATTGGGACGCGACGTGACGTGACACTTCTAATGCATGTGCAGTGCGGGTCACTTTGGAGTGAATCACTAAAAATGTATGAAATACTAGCAGGTTTGAGGCTAGCCGTATATTGGGAAAAGATACGAAGTGACGCGAGTCTGCTAGACAAGTAATAATATCTTATGTTCATTTCATTTATTCATAGACAATAGATACACAATGCAGGTAAAAACAACAGGCATTCGCCCAAAACTGCTTTAAACCTTAATTTGGAATACACAGTCCAGAGGTTATGTAAATGATAACTTAGTTCACACACTATTCTGTGTCCAAAAAATGTATGTACTACAATAATTTTGAATTATCAGATTAATTGATTTCAAAATACAATCAAAACAAAAATCTTCCTTCACAATCACAAAAAATATTAAAATTTCACTTAAATCCACAGATATACTTGATATAATGTAATATATTGAGACAAGGCTCAATGATAATCAACATTATGATAAAATATTATGATATTACTTTTTGTGTATTTGAGAGTTGATATTGTGGTAATTATTTATATTGAATGAAAAACTAAGAAATTGTCAAAAAACCACTGATTTATTGATAATTAGAAAGACCGGTTTCGGTAATTAGACCATAGTCAATCTCTGATAAACTCTATCAGAGATTGACTCTGATCACTGATCAGGTTCAGATTCGGTTATTACACCATTGTCAATCTCTGATTGTCTCTATCAGAGAGTTATCAGAGATTGACATGGAGTAATAACCGAAACCGGTCTTTCTAATTATCAATAAATCAGTGGTTTTTTGACAATTTCTTAGTCTTTTTCATTCATTATGATATTAATTCGTCTAGTAGACTCGCGTCACGTCGTGTCATGTCGCGGCTTATTTTGCGGCAAGCCTAAGGCTAGCTACACACACATCGATTTTTGTTCGTACGAAATTTTGCCGTTCTTATAAATTCTATTAGATTAAATAGATGATTTCAAACAGTTGATGTATGTCAAGTTCCGTTTAATCTAATAGAATTCATAAGGACGGTAAAATATTGTACGATCAAAAATCGATGTCTGTGTAACTGGGCTAACCCAGGCTCCGCAATGAGAAAAATTACAAAATTACTTGTATTATTTTCATTAGATTTTAAAAATCGTTGCAAAAAAATGTTGACTCCGACTGGAATCGAACAGGAGACCTGAAATACTTTTGAGAAAACTAAGTTTATTTACGACACATTGTAAACATCTTTGTCCACTGTCCTTTCTTTCTTTGGCCAAACAGGATCTTATTTAATGGACACATCCGAGTACAATAATAACCACACCCAAGTCCTATCAATCTGTCAATAATAACTTCTTACTATTCATGCCTGTGCCCACCGTGAAGATACCCAACAATGTAGACATAAGATGTGGTCTCCAACTACACAATAGAATATAAAAATACAAACACACCCACGTCAGTGTTTTGATAGTTAATGTCAATATATTTCACACTTACCACCACTCACCTTTTCAAAGTATATTCTGTTCAGTATAACAATAAGTATGTTAAACTATCCAGCATATATAAGGAGAACCTGTACATCACACTCTTGTACCTCATTCAATTTAGTTTCTTACTGCTCGTAAATCTCCTTGTTACATCTATCCTCGTCCAATTGTAAATCGTTACTATAAATATTGTGTATTATTGAATGAATTAATGGATTGACTATACTCTCCTATTATATAGGTGCGTACAGACTTTCGCTCTGCTCCGCAACCGAACGTCACTCCAGCAGAGCGATTGATGATCGACCGGCGAGCAAGAGTGGTTCGACCGGGGAACGCGAGAAGATCTAACATCTTCCGTAACGTTCATGATGGGTGCGTGGGCGGAGCGACTGTGGTTCAATGGTGGTACGAGGGCGGTACGAGGGCGGTACGAGGGAGGAGCGTGCTCGGTGCCGGTTGGAAGCGCGAATATGTGTACGCAGCTTTAGAAGCGAGCAATTTCTGTATTTATAATATATCTAGCTATTTTTATATCTGGTTATTTATGTTCAACGGATCTCGAAAACGGCTCTAACGATTTTCACAAAATTTGGAACATAGTAGGTTTATTTTTTATTATTTTTTTTGACAATTTCTTAATCTTTTCATTCAATAGTAGGTTTATGATATAAAGATTCGATTGCACTGAGTCTCATCCTTGGAAAACTCGCTGAACTACATTAAAAGGATAATTCATCCTTGGCTGAAACAGCTGTGGATAGTATAAAAAAGTGAGTGAACGAGTGAGTATGTGAAAAATCGAAATATCGCATCCCCGAAATTCATAAGATGACGTATAACCAGCTGTGAAATATAAACACGATAATTTTAGAGAATTGTGTTCTGTTTATCGATAAATAAAAATAAAGAGTGAAGCTCGGTGCCCCGATATTTCTTATTACTAAACGAATAATTATTATTGAACAAAATACCAATTAAATTCTGTAAATCATCCCGAAGACTTCTTCTACTGCAAATATTGACAACAAGGTAAACAGCTAGATGGAAATTCGAAATAATTTCCAATTTAATCAAATTTATTTCGATCTGTCTATGATTCCGTTGACTCCAATTTAATAGATTTGTAAACAACACTACTGTATTTCATACACATTACATCATCAACACATATGGATCTCAATTTGAAACTGAATGTAGCCATGAGCTTTATATTGATGAGGGAATTAAAACATTTTAAATAAAGGGAGTTATTGAGTTTTTATATCCAATATTCAGCAATTGTCAAACACTATTATTTTGATGTTGCAAAATACTGTTTCAATTATTTATTTAATCATTCAGAATTACACAACTTACAGAAAAGTTTTCGATCCAACCTCGGTCTGGTGTAAAACGTATATAATTACAATGTATTCCAAGTCGGAAGTTTTACAATTGCAGAATAAATATACTAGTAGTTCTGTGAACAGTAGACCTTGCGCTCAGTAAGTTACTTTGACCTGTTGTTATGTTTTCTCAAAAATTAATAAATAACTTATCAATTTAAAATGTCTAGAAAAAATCCTAAATAAACATAGAGCTTTCTGTCCTATCGTACCGTGACGTGTCGTCCCGGGATGTGAGTGTGAGCGCTGTTATCAGGTCTGGCTGCAACTGTCTACAACGTTGATGGAAAGTGACACATTTTCAAGATGTTTGATGTTTTTGAACGGGTAGTATTATAGTCCACTAGACAGCTGATTCATGATGAATGATTCTAGTCTGATTTTTACGGTAATATTGGCGTTCAAAGGAGACTCCTTTTCCTTTTGTACTAGTAGTTCTGTGAACAGTAGACCTCACGCAGTATTCTCATCCATAAGTATCTGATTGAAACTATAGACCTTATGGAAATACAGCAATAGACTGGCTTCTCCAGACATCTGTGTGATCACTAACTTGTCAGCTCTAATATTGGCGTAAGAAGGAGGCTCCTTTTTCCTTTTATATTATCCTTGAAACGCAACATTTCCAAAAACCTTGTATATACGTCGATGCGCAATTAAAAAAGGAACATACCTGTCAAATTTCATGAAAATCTATTACCGCGTTTCGCCGTAAATGCGCAACATTTAAACATTTAAACATTCAAACATTCAAACATTTAAACATAAGGAGAAATGCCAAACCATCGACTTGAATCTTAGACCTCACTTCGCTCGGTCAATTATCCTTAAAATGCAAAATTTCAAAAAACCGTATGTATACGTCGACGCGAAATTCAAAAAAGAACATACCTGTCACATTTCATGAGAATCTATTGCTGCGTTTCGCTGTAAATGCGGAACATAAAAACATAAATGTAAACGAAAATATAAATATATAAACATAAAGAGAAATGCAAAACCGTCGACTTGGATCTTGGACCTCACTTCGCTCGGTCAACAACAACCCAAACAGCCGTTAGTCGTTTATACACCGACACGACAGGATAGGACAGAATTTACTCTGATGGACAGTATTAGATGAGACTGTGGTTTATAACTGCACGAGGTCTACTGTTCACAGAACTACTAGTTACAATGTGCATTCCAAGTCGGAAGTTTTAGTCGGAAGTATCAGTAGGACATTGGGAAAGAAAGCTACCACAAGCACGATAATGAAATTTTATAAGACAATGGCAGCTCCACTACTACTCTATGGTAGTGAATCGTGGGTAACATCAAAGCCACTTGAGAGTAAAGTGCAGGCAGCTGAGATGAGATTTCTTCGCAGAACTAAGGGCTGTCACAGAAGAGATCACATCAGGAATGAGGATATACGGAAAGAGCTGAATATCTTCTGCCTGAATGAGAGAGTTGCATCTTATCGTCAGCAATGAAAGAGCATGTGGAACGAATGTCAGCTGATAGGCTTCCTCAAAGAATTTTCAAGTATAAACCGTAGGCAAAAGAGACATAGGCAGGCCACGAAAAAGATGGCAATGATCATTATATTTATATAAAATGGAAACAGTAGATTGTAGTGATGCTTATGATGATATTACATTAGATTATATTGGTGTTATTAATTTATAGATTTTATTTATTATTATTTTCTATTCTAATTACAAGCTGAATGTGAGTTGGAACAGGCAATAGCCTAATTCCTGATTGAAAGAAGAAGAAGATGAAAGAATGTGATTGGTATGCATCATACCTGCATCAGCCAATAGGACTAGGTTATGTATGTTGCCCGTCGACCCGGCGTGGGGCTTCTTGTAGGGCAACTGTGGCGTCAGACTGCCTTGCAGCTGTTTTTCCACTTCTGCAACAAAATTATTACAACATTAACACAGGTAAACATAAATGTCAATACAACATGGACAACAAAAACTACATAATAATAATAATACTAATAATAATAATAATATAATAATAATATAATAATAATAATAATACCTAATAATCTGTTTCAATCATAGAAGGAGCAATCAGTGGAAGAACACCAACAGCCTTTAGACATTTAGCAGCGGTTGCACATAAACCTGTTAAATTGAAATCATGATTAAATGCCATGCCAACCAATCAGAGAAGACTTCACGGAAAAGCCTTCTCTGAAGGCTGATTTACACGGTGCCAGTCGTCTTGCCAGTTAAGGTAGCCAGTCACTGGATGCCAACGACTGGCACTGTGTAAACGGCTCACGCCAGTAACTGGAGAAACCAGCATGCCAAGGACGCGCAGCAGCTGGCAGTTCCAGCAGAACAAATATTTTTGTTTTACTGGCGCGCCAACTTCCCTCTCTACCGCGTCACCACAGTGACGCCAGCCTACAGGAACTGTGTATACGGCAACATTCGCCTGCCAGTCCCAGGCCGGAACATTAACCACGTGTTTAGTAATATTGCTTGTAAATTGGTTAATAAGTGACTATTAAGTTTAATAAGTTTCTGCCATTTGTTTAAAAAACAAGATCTGCATTACTTTCAGAAAACACGCTCGCTGAGGAACTACACCAACATATCCGACTTGTTCCAGTAGCTGGCAACGTCTAAACAGGGTACCGCTTTCAAGCTGGCATGCCAGTCGCCGCTTGCCAGTGACCTTCCAGTCAATATCCAAACTGGCATGCCAGCCACTGGCATCGTGTAAATCTGCCTTGATTGATTCTCGTGGCATATAATCAAATGATCAAAGTTTAACAGGCTTTTGTGCAACAGGGTCCTAGACAAGTGAGACAAAAAGTAAGCGATAGGATACGGCCAAGATTCCAGAATAGACAAGAGATCTCCATGGATACCAGTCAACCAGTTCCCAATCAACTCGATTTGCACTAATCGAATTGCAGCAAGGAAGGACAAAATATAAAATACTAGCAGGTAACCCGTGCTTCGCAAGGGTCTTTCTTAAAACTTGACGTAATGAAATCTAGAAAAATTCAAAATAGTACAGTGAGTCTGTCATTCTATCAGGGCTCAAATAATTTTGAAATTTGAATTAAATAAAAATGGAAGAATATAATTTCTTTATGTAAATAACAACACCTTCATTGAAAGACATATTAACTGCATGCGTTTTCATATTGCCGATACAGCATTGATGAAACTGTAGACGTTTATTTAGCATTTGTCTCAAAAATTGTTCTAGCTGAAAAATTAATAATCCATGCCACGTGTAGACCTATACATTGCATCAGGAAAAGAAGTTTGAAAACTATGTTTTTCAGGTAGAAAGCAATATAGAAACAGATGTTCCTTTTTTAATTCGACCATATGATTTGGTGATTTTTTAATGAAATCGAATGTACCATCAATGAATTTTAAACATTAATTCTGAAAAATCTAGAAGGAAAATTGAAATTTGGGCTTCCAGGTGCACAAGATTGATATTTTTAGAATTTATGTGCAAAATTTGGAGATCTGAGTCATTCCCGTTTTTCCGGTATGCAATCCACAAGTTGACATGTTTTGATGCGAACAAACGAACACACGAACAAACACAACCCTACTCTCTCTTATTATATAGATTATTACAATAATACCAGCTCGTAATATTAACAAGACATACTGTCAAAAGACGCAATTATAATAAATTATTAAAATTTTACACTATACATTGTAATCACAAGTTATAACTTGTAACAAGTTGTTACATTGTAATCACAAGTTATCACTTGTTACAAGTTGTTACATTGTAATCACAAGTTATCACTTGTTACAAGTTGTTAAATTGTAATCACAAGTTATCACTTGTTACAAGTTGTTACATTGTAATCACAAGTTATCACTTGTTACACGTTGTTAGATTGTAATCACAAGTTATTACTTGTTACAAGTTGTTAAATTGTAATCACAAGTTATCATTTGTTACAAGTGATCTAAATATTTGGTAACTTGCTTCAGATATTGTAGCCGGGGTCTTCCACGAGCCCTTTGTATTATTATTATTCCTTCCAGTATTCACTTGTGATTACAATGTTACTGTATTTACAATACCAAGACATTTTGTGGACAGACGTTCATATAAATATTTTGAAATGACGTATTTTGTGAATATCTTGTATATATCACAATGTACAAGGTAAAGTAAAGTGGAAAATGTTACCTTCGATAATATTGGACTCTTGGAACATATTCTCCAGAGAATGGTGTATCTCTTGGAAGGTGGGTCTCTCGCCAGGCACCCACTGCCAGCACTTTCGCATCAGTTCGTAAATCTTTGGTGGGCAACCAGGTGGACAGTCCATTCTGCAAATAAATATTCACAAATATTTGAATATTAGGCCTACAAAAATATTGGAAATATCTATTTAATAAAATTAAAATGAAAATATTACATTTTCAAGAAGCTAGAATCAAATCAGTCACAAGTATTTTAACGACTTGAACATCAACTTCTTTAGCTTCAATAATTCGATTGGTAGGCAGCTTTCCATCGCTTTCTGTCCAGACCTGTCTCTTTTCAGTTGGATGTAGATCTGGATCCCTGAATCTTTGGTAATTTGCTTCGGATATTGTAGCCGGGGTCTTCCACGAGCCCTTTTTCAAATTATTATACCTTCCAGTGTTCTCAACGTTAATTCGTTGTGTCTAAATACATGGCCATACCAAGAATGCTGTCTGTCCTTTAAAATACGCAAAAGAGATCGCTTTTCCTCAACCCTTTGAAATACTTCCTCATTAGTAATTTTATCCGTCCATCTCAGCTTGAGAATCCGTCTCCAGCACTATACTTCAAAGGCATTGAGTGCTCTTTCTTCTGCCTTACCAATAGTCCAGGTTTCTGAGCCATAGAAAGCAATACTCCAAATGCAGCTTCTTATTAATATTTTCCTAATTTTTAAATTGAGACTTCTAACATTATTCAAATTAAAGCACGACATTTTCCAATTGAAGCACAATTTATTTATAGTAATACTCAATAAAGAAGTCAATTTGATAAAAACTTTCCATACACAACACATAACACATTTTCTGCAAGCCTACCGCCATCTCTTTTACAATTTCCTCTCATTCCTATTCCCTCTAAAAAAACAGCTATCTCCATTCCACGATTACAACCTAAACAATATTTATTGATGGAATTAAATAGAGAATGCATTTATCCAAATGCTAATTAATATATAATTATTATTTAACGAAAATCCTAAATAAATGCTGTAAATCACCCCGAACTTCTGCTACTGCAGACATTGAAAACAGGTTAACAGCTAGATGGAAATTCGATGAGAACTACTATCCAAAATATTTAATAATTTAATAAATATATTAATTTTTGGTAGTAGTTCTCATCGAATTTCATCTAGCTGTTAACCCTGTTGTCAATGTCTGCAGTAGTAGCAGAAGTCTTCGTGGTGATTTACAGCATTTATTTAGGATTTTCGTTGAATAATAATTATATTATATTAATCAGCATTTGAATAAATGCATTCTCTATTTAATTCCATCTGTAACTGGTTGGCCGCTATGGCTTCGTATAAAATGAGCGCTGCTATCCAGAGATTGTCAGTTTGGTGTAAGTGTAAGCATTCCTGACTGGCAATTGGGAGGTACCGGGTTCGATTCCCGGGCTGGCAAATAATTTTGGATAGTAGTTCTCATCGAATTTCCATCTAGCTGTTACCCTGTTGTCAATGTCTGCAGTAGCAGAAGTCTTCGGGGTGATTTACAGCATTTATTTAGATTTTCGTTAATAATAATTATTATTACCAACATTCATCTATCTCATTTTATACTATTGATTATAAAAATATTTAATTATGATTATTTTATTCTATTAATTCATTTATGATAATTAATGTATCTTTACAGACTACTTGAAGAAGAAAGGACATCAACTTAACAACTTCAAAATATTTCTATTCTATAATGTAGTTTAATATAACGAGGAAACACAGTGGCCAGACTACATAACGTTATTTCTATTCTATTCCTCTGCATAAATAACAATCAAGGAACTTAATAAATTATGTTGAATCGTTTCACGCTATCATTACATTCAGATAATTAAGATAAGCAATAATGCCAACCTGTATCCCTGTTCTAGCATACGATAGACGTCGGTGAGGTCGACCCCTGGGTAGGGAGACATTCCGTAGGTGGCTATCTCCCACAACAGGATACCGAACGCCCACACGTCAGACTGAAACAGAAAACACCAAACATGAAACACAAATCAAAAATCAATCAACACAAAAATCAGAATGGAACAACACAGAACATTATTGTATCAGAATGAAACAATATACCTACATCACACTGCAACAACTACCTACTTTCTTCTACCAGTCTACCAGCCATTAATTCCAATGGTTCCCCTCTACTTTTGAGTCAAGTTGATTAAACATTAGTTTTTTTTATTGTATTTTAGCGTGGAAATCGATCAATTCAAAGATAAGACACAAAAACGTAATCTGGACTTTCGTATACGTTAGTAATGAACAGTTTTGTGCCAACACCTGAAGCAGGATCTCCTATATAGGAAATGTCTTTCTGAATGCTTTATAATATTAAGTTTGTAGTGTAAATGTTGATGTTGTGGAACTTTTCCATAATTGAATAGACTTAGAACGTTGTCAAAAATCCACTTTAATTGAATAAAAATTAATATTTTACAGGAGCATGCTTTCGTGTGTGCTCACACATCATCAGCTGTAAGTTACAGGAAGTAGAAAGATTCCAACTTAACAAAAGCAAGAGCTACTTGATCATTCTGAATAATTATCATTCCTATTTTTAATTTATGATTTTAATTTTAATTCCAATTATATTCTTAATCTAACAAAATTATTAGAAATTATATGATTTTGGCCTAATTTTTATGAAAAACTTTTACTTATTATAAACTAACAAAAAGAAAAGCAAGAGCCACTTGATCATTGTAATTGATTGTTAATTCTAATTTTCTTAATTCCACAAATTATTTGAAATTACATGAATATTCATATGAAAAAAAAATATAATAACTGTCTTACTGCCTTACACCTATTTATTTTTATTATAATTTTTTTTTCATATGAAATATTCATTCAAATAATTTGTTGAAATTAAGAAAATTAGAATTAACAATCAATTACAATGATCAAGTGGCTCTTGCTTTTCTTTTTGTTAGTTTTATAATAAGTAAAAAGTTTTCATAAAAATTAGGCCAAAATCATATATTTCTAATAATTTTGTTAGGATTAAGAATATAAATTAGAATTAAAATTGAAATCATAAATTAAAAATAGGAATGATAATTATTCAGAATGATCAAGTAGCTCTTGCTTTTGTTAAGTTGGAATCTTTCTACTTCCTGTAACTTACAGCTGATGATGTGTGAGCACACACGAAAGCATGCTCCTGTAAAATATTAATTTTTATTTAATTAAAGTGGATTTTTGACAACGTTCTAAGTCTATTCTTTATAATATTGTAAATTAAGTGTGAATTTTGAATGATTTAGGCGAAATTACTTAAAACCAGCCACTAAAGTAAGGTTTTATAGGACATTTTCGACAGACAGGCGAAGTGTTATTTTATAGCTGACCTGCTAGGGCATACCCAAGTCTCAAGTGACTGCCATTAACGATCAGGTTTTCGACTGTACAGCTAGTCGTATCGTACATGTAAAACTTTACGTTAGTGGCTAACCCAAAGACCTTAAAGATGCATAGACTCACATGCAGCGCTAGTGTCGTACTTGGAATTGAAATCCGCCATTGAGGGGGCAACCCATACGATTATTACATACCAATGCCACCAATGCCTTTGTGATCTATAGTATTACAAATATTATTTTCGCCACACTTGGATGTATGAGCTGGTTTATGTGCGTCATATGGAGGCCGAAAGTAATTGTTTTCCGACCAGGCCGGTAAAACTTTACGGCCCTATGGGCTGTAAAATGACCTTGAATAACAGCTGATCATGTCCGATCTCACAAAAATCATAGAGAGATAATCTCATAACGACTGTAATAATCTATATAATTATGTATCGTGAATCGCGGTATTATGTCTATAATATATTTTATAATTACTGTTTCATAATTTAATATTTGTTATTGTGTTTTTGATATCAAACAATAGAATACGATGATATCTCCATAGCCTCAACAATATACTTATGTTGGTTGCATTGTCCATTGTCAGAAAGGTACGTATCGCAAGTATTTAAAAGTGAAGAATCGAATTTGAAATCAAAGTACAATAATTGTATCAATATTTAAAAGTGAGGTAGAGTAATAATTGTTTCTTTTTTATTGTCGAATTCCACTTCTTAATGCAATACAATCAACAATAATACGGTAATAAGAAAATACAGCAGAGATTTGAAGTTTAAGGTAAGTCTACTGGTAAAACTCAGCCTTGACTGAAAAATTCCTAGTAATTTTTCTGTAATTCATTATTAAAACTTTTAGATAATTTTTATTCAATATTAAACCATATAGAGAAAACATTAGGCCCACTCAAGATTGAATCTTCGAATGTTTTCTCTATGTTTAACTATTTTCAGAGCAATATTTTGTTGTGGAAATGCCGGCAAACCGCTAAGTGTTTCAGTCAGGCCCCCTCGTTCAACAATACGGAATGGCCGAGAGCGTAAAGGCGTAATACATCAAACCTCAAAGCTCAGTGAATAACAAACATGATCTAGGTTCGAATCTCGGTCAATGACATTTTTTTTTGTCGATGAATTCGACTTTGATTAGCTATTTTTTATATTAGTTACCATAATTTAAATTTCAATAAATTTTTTGATATATTTTGAGACAAAACTGTGAAATATGCAATTATATTTAATTTTTCACATTATTTCAATAGTAATAAAAATTATATTCATCCATCTATCCATGAGATATTGCACCGGGCGCAAAGCGCGAGCTATAAAAATTCAAACAATTATTCGAAATATTATAGTATAAAAATATGGTCACTATTGTAAATTTAATTAGTAATATTGAAATTAATTGACAGTAAAAGTTGTCATAACCAATTCAAACTATCAAAATAGGCTGTTTGAATTTTATTTATTTTTTCAATTTCTTATATATTGGGAAGTTTTTTTTTTTGGTGTGGAGAAAAATAGCGTTTGCAACACGTGCAAAAATGTTTTTCCGGCTCTCGAACGCTTCAAGTTCTCGACTTCGTCTCGAACTTGAAAACCGCGATCTCGAGCCGGAAAACGTACATTTTCGACCCTAGGTGCGAAATATACTATTATATAATATCTCGTGCTAAAATACCCCAATGGCGGCCTTCAATTTCAAGTAAGAGCTATCATTGGGAAGGCATAGGCATTGTGGGTCTATATCTCTTTAAGGTCTTTGGGCTAACCCAATAATCCTTTCTGGACTAAACATCAAGTGACGAAGCAGTGTGTGATATCATAACCTCAAACTTTGGACAACATTAACTTTCTATCAATATTTTTGGAGAGAAATAGTACAGGCTCAGCCTAGTTTTTCCTTCAATGTAATAATTATTATGATTGTAACATTTAGAAAAAATTATCGTACATATATTTGGTACAATAAATGAATACATTAAATAAATCACATTTTTCTAGGACCTTAATTCAAGGTCACTTATTAAATAAAATTAACCATTAACCTATAGATTCAATTGGATTTAATAAATGCCCTAGAAACTCAGCCTAAGTGATCCCATTCAACATTAGGCTGTGCAAAGGCTAAAAATAAACTTTCTACTGGTGTAAATATAAATAAAATAAAAATCTCAGTACCAGGTACTGAGATTTTTATTTCATTATATTTATATTACAAGTAGCCCTATACAGGAAAGAGATAAATAAGATGGCATTTCTACTGGTGATATTTTTCATAGTTTTTCGATGTGTATATATCATCAAAGTTTACTCAGGAAAACATTTTCATTTTGATAGCTTGATGATATAAAAATCGAAGAACTATGAAAAATATCACCAGTAGAAAGTTTATTTTGGCCTTTGCACAGCCTTAATACTTTCCCTAAATGGCCTTCTGAATTGGGAACTTTCACTTGACTTTTTATTTTTATTCATACATATTTATTCATTCATACATAAACAATTTAGGTAAAAGCGACAGGCAATCACCCAAAACTGCTTTGAACCTCAATTTAGAATACGCAATCTAGAGGTTAGTATTTTTCTACTGAACGACTGAATTGGAAATGATTTTAGCTGACATTGGTGGAGATCTTATTGTAAGCGAAATATAAATATAGCTGAAATAGCTGGAAATAATAGCTGACCTTGGTGGAGAACTTGTTATACGCGAGTCCCTCGGGCGCCGTCCACTTAATGGGGAACTTCGCGCCCGCATGCGCCGTGTAGGTGTCATCGCGCATCAGCCGCGCCAGACCAAAGTCGGCCACTTTCACCAGGTGGTTCTCACCCACCAGGCAGTTACGTGCTGCCAGGTCCCTACAAAAACAATACAATCATTGATTACAATACAATAATCTATTCCTTTTCATTTCATTTCATTTTTTTCATCCCACTGACCACCTATGAAAGGGGTATAAGGATTGTCATTTATAATCTAAGTCGTCAATCTTTGCATTCTATAATGCAAAAAGGATTCCTCACTGGATAAGGACAAACTGCAAACAACTCCTCCCTCACCTTAATTCTGAAACTTTCACCTGTAAGAGCTTTTATGAGCTATTATTGATTCAGTCATTGATTTAGTCATGTAGAAGACACATAAGAAATTATGAAACTAACCATTGTATCTAATTGTAAACTATCTAATATTTTCTGTAATTGATGTAGTAGTTTTAATTTTTTGGGGAAAATAAACATTCATTTATTTTATATTTATACACAATTCATTAGGCTGGCCACTAACAAAGGACATGCATGATGAACATGGAAACCTAACCTCGAAAAATGTTGTTCGAAGCCTTTCGCTGAGATGACTCAACAATGTATGACGACATGTGTGTACACATATGTTCATCATGCATGACCTGTTGTTAGTGGCTACCTAAGTATGGCCAACCCAACAGCGAGAGGACCAACAGGCAAAACTGTTCCTCCTCGAATTTAAATATCAACAACTCAACAATTAATAACTTGTTGTCAAACCAATATCACAATAAGTTTTGTTTACAATACAAAAAATGTCACAAATAATATCATATAGGCCCCTACATTATAATTTCACAATCGATGACAAATGGCTGTCTTTTAGGAACACTTTTAGGTCCCTGGTCTGTCAGCACAATATAAAGGTGCGTACAGATATACGCGCCGCGAACATGAGCAATTCACTTTCAATCAGTGACTATATCTGTATTTTTACAGAAACGGTAAGATACAGATATAAAAAGCTTGGCATCAGCTGATTAAAGTAAAGACGCGTAAAGTAAAGACGATTAAGGCGCGTAAATCTGTACGCACCTTTACATTTCTGTCTACAACCATCTTAAAAACATATTATACAACACAGTTCCACAATCGATGACATACGGCAGTATTTTTGATACACTTAGTTTTAGCTAATTGCCACGCCTTTAGTTTAATTAATATTACTACTACTGTAAATATTGACAACAGGGTAAACAGCTAGATGGATATTCGATGAGCGCTACTATTCAAAAATTATTTGCCAGCACTCGGTCCCTCCCACGGTATATAGAAGAAGACGGTAGGTGTCACGCGCATGTTTGTGATAAATTTCCGGTGTAGCTGACGTCATTTTATATCTAATCATCTGTTTTTAGCAAATATGTTTCTTAAATTGCCAATAGGTGTTGTAAACCTCGGTTGGTGGCGATGACGCAATCTAGCTGGCTGGCCACTGCGCACACATTTCATGACCACTACCGTTTTCATCTAAATACCGTGGTCCCTCCCAATAGCCAGTCAGGAATGTTTACCAAACTGACAATCAGTTTCGTTATCACCGGATAGCAGCGCTCATTATATACAAAGCCATAGCGGCCAGCAAGTCTACAGATGGAAACTATTGAGATATTGCATTAATTCTAATGCTAATAATAACTCTACCTTTATTGTATTAGGTATCATTCATCCCATCATCATCATCACCTACGCTTAAAATACTTCTAGAAAGTCGCCTTTGTAAAATAATGAATAAATTGTCAAAAAACCACTGATTTATTGATAATAAGAAGAGATTGTCAGAGATTGACAATGGTGTAATAACCGAAACCGGTCTTTCTTATTATCAATAAATCAGTGGTTTTTGACAATTTCTTAGTCTTTTTCATTCAAAATAATGAATAAATAATTGATATTATCATTAAACGAAAATCCAAATTATATGCTGTAAAGTCGTTAGTTTACTTATGCCACGTCTGTGTAAAGCCAATAATACATTTTTGTCTACAACTATGTCACAAACATAAACACTACAGTTTAATAATCAATGTAAAACGGTCAAGTCAAGTCATTTATACAATCCAACAAGAACCAACGAGCGAAATGGACGACAATAACGTTATAAATCAGTGTTTGATAAATGTATTTAAATATCCACTACAAAAAAGTGCAGATCAGAGCACAAATTAAATGTGGAACTGACAATCTTCAACAGATTTTGCAAGGTTTTCTATTATTTTGATTGTATCTTGTTTTCAGTTTTCCCTGAAACTCAATAGTATTTTCTCATTTTATTTTCCTTTCCATGGAAATTGTTTTTCAAATTGTATGCTCAATGTGCGTTTTAAGATTATTATGATCACCCGACACATATTATAGTGGGGTATCATAATTAGAACTAAGTTTAGTATTAGCAACTTTTGTATGTATAATATAACAATTATGTATATGTTTTGTCAATAAACTCCTCTGGTTGCAATTCATTGGAAATCAGATAAATTATTATTGTTGTTGTTTTAGTTGTGATTAGCAACAACTGAAATCCCATTGTTTTATTTTATTGCTACACAATAGAATTAAATGAATTATTATCAATGTATCAATTATTTTTTTTCTACTCAATTGACAATTATTTCTTCTTTTGATATGATTTGAATTGAAAATTATTATTTTGAGATCACTGATTTATTATATCAATGTACTATTTCTATGTTTTTTTTAATATTATGTAAAACTTGACTCCTCCAGTCAACCTTCTTTAGAAGGTTTTGGAGAATTTATATTTCGTCTGGTTTATAATTTTTGAAATTTTCCACTGAAAAGGAGTTTTCCTTATCTTCTGTCATTCTTGCTTTTTTATTATTCTTCATTTGTTTTGTTTGTAAGATTTCTTTTTATAAGTGTATTTTTCATTCTCGTTTGTTATATTTTCTATAATAAACTCCCTTCTTCTGGGGGTACCAGGACGAAGGAAAAAGGAAAAGGATTATGTGTGTTTTGTCTCCATTGTACTGGGTATGAAGGTGACATTGGCTATTAAGCAAAATGACACCTTTTTCTATTTAGGAATATTCAAAAAAACTTGTAACAATTGATGTTGTGCACAGTATGATTGCTTTTTGCATAAGATTCAACACCCATGCTGACAATGCCAACATTTTCAACTTATCAGCGAAATCCTTAGGTACCAACCATCCCTGTTGCTGACATCAATAATGGCGGCACAATTGCAACGTTTTCCTGCCTCCACAGCTGCTTTATCTCTTCAGCCAAAGGCAGGTATTTGACAACTTTCTCTTCATACGTTTATTACTTTCTTGTCCTATTACCATAGGTAAGAAAGTACTGCTTTCCGAAAAAAATTGAGGTACCCCAATTCTAAATTTCTATACGTTCAAGGTCCCCTGAGTCCAAAAAACTGGTTTTTGGGTATGGTCTGTATATATATATATATCTATATATATATATATATTTATAATATATAGATATATATTATATATATATATATATGTGGTGTGTGTGTTGTGTGTGTGTGTGTGTGTGGTGTGTGTGTGTGTGTGTGGTGGTGTGTGTGTGTGGTGTGTGTGTGTGGTGTGTGTGTGTGTGTGTGTGTGTGGTGTGTGTGTGTGGGTGTGTGGTGTGTGTGTGTGTGTGTGTTGTGTGTGGTGTGTGTGTGTGTGTGTGTGTGTGTGTGTGTGTGTGTGGTTGGTGTGTGTGTGTGTGTGTGTGTGTGTGTGTGTGTGTGTGGTGTGTGTGTGTGTGTGTGTGTGTGTGGTGTGTGTGTGGTGTGTGTGGTGTGTGTGTGTGTGTGTGGTGTGTGTGTGGTGTGTGGTGTGTGTGTGGTTGTGTGTGTGTGTGTGTGTGTGTGTGTGTGTTGTGTGGGTGTGTGTGTGTGGTGTGTGTGGTGTGTGTGTGTGGTGTGTGTGTGTGTGTGTGTGTGTGTGTGTGTGTGTGTGTGTATGAGTGTATGTGCGTCTGTGTACACGATATCTCATCTCCCAATTACGGAATGACTTGAAATTTGGAACTTAAGGTCCTTACACTATAAGGATCCGACACGAACAATCTCGATCAAATGCAATTCAAGAAGGCGGCTAAAATGAAGAAATGTTGTCAAAAAACAGGGTTTTTCGTGAATTTCTCGGAAACGGCTCCAACGATTTTGATCAAATTCATACCTAAAATAGTCATTAATAAGCTCTATCAACTGCCACAAGTCCCATATCTGTAAAAATTCAGAGCTCCGCCCCATCAATGCAGATAGATTCCAATTATCAGGCTTCAGATACAATTGAAACAAAGAAAATCAAGGGAGTAGATTGAGCATGAAAATCTCTACAATTATGTTCAGTAACATTTCCACCTAAAATGAAAATAAGCTTCAATTCGAGAAAATGTGATTATTCAATTGCAAATATTGTTGATTCTATTAAATCATTCACTATGAAAGATAGCAGACCTCATGTGTGTCTCCCAGCGTTATTGCCCTGTCACCAGCTGGCTCAAATATTTGGAATAGTAGACTTGAGATGCGCGGGAACACTAGCGTCAGTGATCAATTTTCATAACGGCAAGGAAAGTTGTGTGAGTGCGCCACACCAGATTTTTAAATTGTGTGTATGGGAATGCCAATGTCTATGAGGAAGGTGGTCTGTTTCTGCTTATCTATGAGTATGATGTCCGGTCTATTGTGGGCTATTGTTTTATCTGTGAGAACTGGACCGATCCCAGTAAAGCTTGTGAGAATTATATTATTATTATAAGGACAATAATGGGATTTAGTTCCTGGTGCCCTCAAAATTGTTATTTTCAAATAAATAAACAGTGTTTCTTTCATTATAGAGTTCCCCAATACCAACATTGATTTTACAAATTCTATTGATAGAATAATGATAATATTTTTGACTTACTATGAATAAAAACATCTATTTCTAGGTACTCATTCCGGATGCAATCTGCGTGGCCATGTACATAAGTACTACAGCGTTTATCAGTTCTTTGTTACCATGTCTAAGATAATCTAATAGGTTGCCTTTCGACATAAATTCTGTTATAATATAAAATGGAGGTTCTCGCGTGCATACACCTGCAATAGAACAATAGCAAACATTAGAAAACACGGTATGATACTACAATTTTAATATTAGAACAGTATATAAAAGTAGTTTAAATGATAAACATATGAGGGACATTCATGAACCAATACTAAATTATATTACTATAGTCCTTGCAAATCTTAAGGTGAGTACAGATATTCGCGCCGCGAACATGAGCAATTCACTTCTAATCAGCTTATTATATCTGTATTTTTACAGAAACGGTAAGATACAGATATAAAAAGCTTGGCATCAGCTGATTAAAAGTGAATTGTTAATGTTCGCGGCGCGTTAAATCTGTACGGACCTTTAGGCTCAAAACTCACACTTACGCGACTCAGTCGAGAAGAGACTCGACTCTAGTCGAGAGCATGTGTTTCCAAATGGTAACACTCAGACCAGAACGATTCTAGTTCCCGCGACGTCACCATTTGAAAACACAAGCTCTCGACTAGAGTCGAGTCTCTTCTCGACCAGAGTCGCGTAGTGTTGAGTTGAGTCTTACGCGACTAAAGTCGAGAAGATACTGTGACTCTAGTCTTTTCTCGACGCAGCATATGTTTGTCGACCAGTCGACTCTAGTCTTCGCTACCTCACAACTGTGAGACTGAGTCGAGCGTCGACTCGACATGTTGGTCGAGCCTCGACTTGAGTTGCATACCGTGCATTTTTAATGAAGGTGAGGTTATGTTTTATGAAAGTGATGTTTTATCATTTAAGATAAGACAATAATACGAATTGGATAAGACAATAATTATATTATTTATTTTATAAAAATTTGTTACATGCGCACAGGTGACGAATTGATTTCATATTTTTAATAATGTGAGGTTAGATAATGAAGTAGCTTGGAACTGAAGTAGTGACAATGAGCAAGAAAGTCGTAAGATCGAGAGACTGGAGTATCCTCGATTGGAGTCGTACGATTTGAGTCGAGGTAGTATGAGTCGAGGTAGTTTGAGTCGAGGTAGTTTGAGTCGAGGTAGTTTGAGTCGAGGTAGTTTGAGTCGAGGTAGTTTGAGTTGAACCTTAGTTTGCAGCACGGAGCTTTATGGCCCATGCTATTTCTCACAAGAATAGGAGCGCACTGTTGCCGTTTTTCTGTCGACTCTATGAAAATGACATACGTTCTCTTTTTCCTTCTTCCTCTGACACAATTAGCTCACAGGCTTTCTGGGTTCCGTGAAATCATGCAACATTGTACTCTATGAGAGCAATGCTGCAATTTGAGGTTTGCACAGACTATTATGATGAAATAATAGATTGAAATAGACCTATAATCATGTCGGTATATCTTCTTATCTATATATAAAAAGCGAAATGGCACTCACTCACGGACTGACTGACTGACTGACTCACTCACTCACTCACTCGCATAACAAAAAAATCTACCGACCAAAAACGTTCGAATTGGTAGGTATGTTCAGTTGGCCCTTTAGAGGCGCACTAAAAAATCTTTTGCAATATTTTAACTCTAAGGTTGTTTTAAGGTGTTTAAAGTTCGTCTTTAGCATGTATATTCTTTTTCTCCCAATCTTTAATTATATAATTGAAATTTCCATATCATATGTATATATAGAACTATAATCTAGATAGAGTACCTCTTCGAAACAGTTGTTAATGGCAACCAAATAATAATTTGTGAGGTTGGCATTAAGTTGAGTTGACTTTGTTAGGTTGGCACCAAGTTGAAGATTTAAATGCATTTATCGCGAAAAAATTGATGGGCACTGCTACTTCAATCCTGGGAATATTATATACTAGCAGTCAGGCTGGCTTCGCTCGCATATCGTTTAGCCAGACGTTTAGTCTGGATCCCGACTGGATCGTCCTAACATATGATAAAATGCTCAAATAATGAAAATGCAGGCGAGCGAAGCGAGCTGCTGACCTCAGTCTTGGACGATCCAGTCGGGGGTCCAGGGGGCAGAGCCCCCTGGCTAGACGGATATGGCGAGCGAAGCGAGCCTGACGGCTAGTTTAGAATATAAATGCGAAATATGAAGTTTAATCAGTAGTTGAGTAGTTGATATGTAGCTAGTTTTAGGGTAATGATGCGTCACAGCAACTTCATATTTCCCTTTTTTGTAGTTGAGAAGTTGATATTATGGTAATTATTCATATTGAATGAAAAGACTAAGAAATTGTCAAAAACCACAGATTTCATAGAGATAAATCATAGAGAGGATAGAAGAGAAGGAGAGAAAAGAGAGCAGGGGAGGAGAAGAGTACAGGAGAGGAAGGAAGGAAAGAGAAGACAATAGAAGAAAGAGAAAGAGAAGAGATGAAGCATAGAGAGGATAGAAGAGAAGGAAAGAAAAGAGAGCAGAGGAGAAGAGGAGAGAAGAGGAGAGAGGACAGCAGGAAAGAAAGACAATAGAAGAAAGAGAAAGAGCATAAGCATAGAGAGGATGGAAGAGAAGGAAAGAAAAGAGAGCAGAGGAGGCGATGAGTGGTTTGATTGTTGATTGAGTACTGTTATTTATGTAGTCAACACACATTTATGACATAAAATCAATAGACTATCTCATTATAATGCCCAGTTGGACCTACGACTATTAGACTTAAAAGAATTGAACGTTTTTAAATAACTTACTAATCTTCTAACACCAATTTAATAGACAACAGAGAAAATACCAGTGTATTTTAGAAGTGTTTAATGTAAACCATTTAAATTTACATAGATTAATGTGAGAGTGTTGAATTTGTTCTTTGCTTTATCGTCAGCATATCACTAACATGCTTTTTTTTAACATCTTTATTGCCCATAAAAACAAAATAAAAAACTTACAAAAGAAATATTCTAGATATAATATTATGCTATTTTACAAATAATTAAAATTACATGGCACCACCCAGCAAGGGCAAAACCCTGACCGCTGAGTGAGAGTATCAGCTGTTTAGACAATATAACAATTTATTTATAATAATCAAAGCTACAAAAAATCGAAGTTAACAATAAATTACTAGTAATTATAATATTTGACTGATTCGAAGAAAAATTTTTGTATCACCCACTTATTTATCTGTTCCATCCTCTGTCTACCCCTATTAGAAAGATATCTGACAATGCATTTGGCATGATATTTATATTTTTGAGCTAAGATACCCCAATTGTCTTCGCACTATTGTCAAATCTGAATAGTTAATATTATAAATGTTATGAGATTAACTCTCAGGTTATACATAGAAACGTTATTATTCACTGTAATTCATCCTTCCTCATCCATGCATAGTAGAGAAGTTTCTTTATATAAATTTGACAATAGGTACTGTCATCACTTTAATTCGGCAAAGTTTCACTCTAGAAAAAGCCCTTGGCTTATTAAGAATTGCTTTTATTATCATTTTTTGAAATGTAAAATTTTATTCATGAAAACATCATACGCTCCTTCCCATACCACTAACCCATATTGCAGCACCGATTGAACATAGGCAAGTAAAGGACCCTAAGTAATTTAATGTCTAATATTTTACGGACTTTATAAAAGATAAAGGAAATAAATTTTAAGCGTCTTTTATTTATCTATTTTATTTATTTAGTAGATCCATTTATTATTCATTCATTTATTGATTAATTATTGTACCTGGACTGAGGGCGAACACAGTGGGCTTATTGTGTTTGGGGTGCCGGGTAGAGGAGCTCGTGATGAGGCCATCAGAGTGCATCGAGTGATGATGCACCCCCTCTGCCAAAGTGTTGAACTTACTCTCACTAGTCACGTACACCTGCAATAAACACACAATTATTGCCAGTTTAATCATTAATAATTTTAAAATCACTATACAGTAACAATTCACATAAGTGTAGCAATAGGTAACTTGTTAACCGTTCATTTTACAGATAACTTTAAATGTCAACTTATTATTATTACATTACATTTATTACATTCCTTAATCACAACATCAAATTAATGATTGGGAGAGAATCAACAGGATAAACCCAAAACTGTCCTCTCCCTAATTTTGATAAAAATAGTCCAAATGAGGTTATGAAAAACTTTTATAAAGATACAAAGATTTACAGTCCAAATATACATTATACTAAAAATTTTGTATCTCGTTGATCAGAAAGATGAAACAAATTATTATTACACTTGAAAATGCATTAATAATGAAAAATATAAAAAAACTTGATAAATTTGAAGCCATAAAAACAAAATAAAAAACTTACAAAAGAAATATCTAGATATAATATATGCTATTTTACAAATAAATTAAAATTACAATGGCACCACCAGCAAGGGCAAAACCCTGACCGCTGAGTGAGAGTATCAGCTGTTTAGACAATATAACAATTTATTTATTATAATCAAAGCTACAAAAAATCGAAGTTACAATAAATTACTAGTAATTATAATATTTGACTGATTCGAAGAAAAATTTTTGTATCACCCACTTATTTATCTGTTCCATCCTCTGTCTACTACCCTATTAGAAAGATATCTACAATGCATTTGGCATGATATTTATTATTTTTGAGCTAAGATACCCCAATTGTCTTCGCACTATTGTCAAATCTGAATAGTTAATA
This sequence comes from Nilaparvata lugens, assembly GCF_014356525.2. NCBI lineage: Eukaryota > Metazoa > Arthropoda > Insecta > Hemiptera > Delphacidae > Nilaparvata > Nilaparvata lugens. The sequence goes on from NW_024090706.1 coordinate 24,889, forward strand.
TTAAAAATGTTATGAGATGTAACTCTCAGGTTATACATAGAAACGTTATTATTCACTGTAAATTCATCCATTCCTCATCCATGCATAGTAGAGAAGTTTCTTTAAATAAATTTGACAATAGGTACTGTCATCACTTTAATTCGGCAAATGTTTCACTACTAGAAAAGCCCTTGGCTTATTAAGAATTGCTTTTATTATCATTTTTTGAAATGTAAAATTTTATTCATGAAAACACTCATACGCTCCTTCCCATACCACTAACCCATATTGCAGCACCGATTGAACATAGGCAAGTAAAGGACCCTAAGTAATTTAATGTCTAATATTTAGGACTTTATAAAAGATAAAGGAAATATTTTAAGCGTCTTTTATTTATCTATTTTATTTATTTATTTAGATCCATTTATTATTCATTCATTTATTGATTAATTATTGTACCTGGACTGAGGGCGAACACAGTGGGCTTATTGTGTGTTGGGGTGCCGGTAGAGGAGCTCGTGATGAGGCCATCAGAGTGCATCGAGTGATGATGCACCAGCCTCTGCCAAAGTGTTGAACTTACTCTCACTAGTCACGTACACCTGCAATAAACACACAATTATTGCCAGTTTAATCATTATATATTTTAAAACACTATACAGTAACAATTCACATAAGGTGTAGCAATAGTTAACTTTTACCGTTCATTTTACAGATAACTTTAAATGTTCAACTTATTATTATTACATTGACATTTATTACATTCCTTATCACAACTCAAATTAATGATTGGGAGAGAATCAACAGGATAAACCCAAAACTGTTCCTCTCCCTAATTTTGATAAAAATAGTCCAAATGAGTTATGAAAACACTTTTATAAGATCAAAGATTTACAGTCCAAATATACATTATACTAAAATTTTGTATCTCGTTGATCAGAAAGATGAAACAAATTATTATTCACTTGAAAATGCATTAATAATTGAAAAATATAAAAAACTTGATAATTTGAAGCCATAAAAATCACAAAAAACATTAAAATGACCCACTCAATATTTATGATAAGCAAAGCATATCTCGTTGCATCCAAAAAATTTTCTCTTTCACGAACGTGGACGATACTCTTCCATGACGCCATATGGATGCCATTTTGAATTGAAAATATGGCCGCCATCTTCCCAAATGGAAGAAACTTTATTTCTTTAAATGAAATATCATTTAAATTAATGAAATATCATTAATGAAAATTATCATTTTTATGATAATTTTGGATTCTACATAGAATTTCAAGACATTTTACTCTTGTCATTTTTTTATAACCTAACCGTTTAGGATGTACAGCCATAATAAGCCACACATAATCATAATGTAGAAATAATTTAATGTAGAAAGTAATTATAATAAATAATGTAGCATAAATTATGGATATTGCATTACTGGCTTATTATGGCTGTACATCCTGAACGGTTAGGTTTATTCAAAAAATGACAAAGTAAAAATGTCTTTGAATTTTAAATAGAATCCAAAAATTTCATAAAAAATAGGGTTGTCACTAAAAAAAAATAATTTGTCCTACATTTTGGATGATGGCGGCCAAATTTCTAATTTAAAATGCATGTCGTAAAATTTCACAAAAAAAGGAAGTCGCACATTTGAAGTTCTCTGTAAAATAAACGGTTAACAAGTTACCTATTGTTACACCTTATGTGAATCACTCAGTATATTAAATTTATTGATTATAATAATTCATTCAAAAATCCAATGAAAGCTACATAATAGAATCTAGGTATAAAATAAAAATAAATGAAACTTCTGCTACTGCAAATATTGACCGAAGAACTATAAATAGCAGAAGGAAATTTTGAATGAAACTGTTTGAAAAACTGTGCCCAGAGCGGGAATCGAACCCGGAACCTCAAGCCGTTCGCTCTCTGAACAGCTTCATTCAATACAATCAATATTAGACAAGCCGGCTAGGTATCAAAGTTGGAAGAGTCTTGATGGGATGAAAG
>NW_024090707.1:0-27483 GCF_014356525.2 Nilaparvata lugens
TAACATTTAAGAGAAATGCCAAACCGTCGACTTGAATCTTAGACCTCACTTCGCTCGGTCAATGATTAATTATTCAAAATCATTAGGTAATTCAGTGGAGAGCATAAACTTTTTATCGAAATCTTGGGGAGAAATGATACAGGCTCAGCCTAGTTTTTCCTCATTGGTCATGATTATATTATGAGTATAGTGTTTTGTAAAATAAATGAATAAATACATAAATAGCCTAGCCACTTCTACATTCCATATTCAACTCAATAGATTGCTTCTTGATTCATTCCAGTGTTGCTTATAAATCTATTTCGAAGCTATATTCATGTTATACTGTATCTCTATGCAATGTCATCTCAATGGAATGATATTATCATTACAACATTCCTCTCCTGAATATCAGAATGTCCATGCATGTGCCACAAATTCTGTCTTTCCTAGCAATTCTATAGCACTTTATCATGAATCTAATGCGATTTTATCAAAAATTTTATCTATAAATACCTGTAACTGTAGCTCTACAATTTGATACGATTGCCAGCATAAGCGGGATAAAGTATCCTAAAATGAAGTATTATTATGCACAATCTGAGTAAACTTATATACGGATTGTTTTTATTTATTTATAATTTTTACAAAGTAGCACTGATTGGGAGAGAAAAACTAAGGATACTCCTTGTACCATTCTTCTCCCAAATTTAGGTAACATTTTAAAAGTCCAAGATAGGGTTATGGTTTCACTTTTCTAAATTTAGTTATTTTCACTAAAAAAACCAACGAAAACTTTTAAATTTTGATGGTTAAAAACAGAATAAAAAACAAAATTATCACACTGAAATCACCATTATTGGAACATTTTATTTTTTATATATAATTGTTTTTGTAAGATTGTTTTATTACTAGCATAAAATCCGTGCTGAGCAAAGGTCAAATAGAATTGAGAACTGAAAATTGACTCCTACTGAGATCTGAAACATTTAAATAAGCTTAAAACCATCCTTGGTGAATTAGAATCGATATGCAGAATTTCAGTTATTCATCCCTGTATTTCAACTGATGCGTCATCCGTGAATTTTCTATCCCGTACGTGTACTGTATAAGCCATTCTATCTTTATGTATCATAGATTATTTAATAGTACATGTACTGAATTACATTAATTATATCATTCTCTGAGAACTATTACAACATACTTTTGTAGAGTCAAGTCACGTATTTAATCAGGAAAGGAAATCTTTTACATGTGGGAGGTCCAATGATTTTTCCTTTTAAGAATATTAAAAATATTTTTTTTCCAATATAAAAAATTACTATTGTTGTTGTAACCAAAACATTAGCGTAAATTATTTCCAGCATGACGTAAATTGTTTTTGAATCAAGTGAGTTTACTGAGGAAAATAAACTGTATGAATAGGCTAATACATTTTGTTAAACTGAAATGATATCAGCAATATTTATTGAAATGGAATAAATGATTAAATGGAATAATTCAATATGAAGTGATAATTAAGTATTATATTTAAATATAGTTTGGTGTTTTAATTTCTCTAAATTCAAAATTTACTTATATATATTTTTGGACGAAAATTGAACTTGAACATTTTACAGTAGAAACATACGGTAACCTATTTTTTGGACATTTTATCAAAATTTGGGAATGGAATAGATTTGGGCCAAGCCTGTTGTTCCTTCCTAATCATATTTAGGCCTATATGATTTGTTATTCTGTCCACAAATAAATGATGGAATGCCACCCAATACATTGTAAATTAGAAAAGTGTTAATCCTGATATTAAATATTGACTATAGTAGAGTCTAAGTCTTAGTGCCGGTTGCACAAAAGCCGGTTAAGTTCTAACTATGAATAATTCCACGAGAACCAATCAGAGAAGCCGTCTTTTAAAAAAAAGCCTTCTCTGATTGGTTCTCGTTAAGTTAATCACGTTTAAAATTTAACCGGCTTTTGTGCAACCGGGCCTTAGACTTGTCAGTTTGATATTGATCTATATCATAATAGAGGGAAGAACTGGCTTATACACGTGCAGGATAGGAATTCACGAATGACGCATCATCACGTCTCAACTACTGGACTGATTAACTTGAAATTTTGCGTATAGATTCTTCATTTATACGGAGGATGGTTATAGGCCTATTTTGAAATCTTCAAGATTTCATTACGTTTGTCAATTTTTTAATTGGATCCTTGCGGAGCACGGGTTACATGATAGTACTGAATAAATTAGATAGAATTAATTGATTACAAGTTACTCTACATGGATATTACTTTATGGATCTGGAGTATATGTTTTCACATTGTTTTAAGACAGGAGTATGAAGCTAGTTTGAGAAATTTTGATGCTTGTCTCTATTGAATTGTGACTTAGTAGCTCCTGCCACCTACCGGCAGAATAAAGAAATAATACATTCTACTCCGTTGACCAATCAGGAGAAAGTAAGAAAGTGGTAGGAGATTGGAGGCGTGTCTATGGAATCATCACCCAGTATTGCCTGGTCGGCACCTTTCGACAGAATACACAATTAGGCCAGCATTTATTTTTCGACTAATCAGGACCAGGCAAACTTTGAGGTGTGATTGAGGTAGTCCTGGTTAAAATCTGAATCTCGTCTCTGATTGGTCTATTAATGAACACTTCATTCCCTTTTGTATTACTCATCATCCTATTTTGTATTATCCTTTCATTAATCATAATCCCAATCTTAATTTTATCCATTTATCATTTCCCGTTTGTATCGCCTGCCAACCAAATTTGTAGTATACTTTCATTACCATCTTGAATTTTGTTTGATCATTTATCCATTCCTTTCTGATTCATCGTTCCAGTCTTTGGCCCATAATTTGCAACACCTTACTTCAAAAGGAAATGAATCAGCTGTACGTTTAAACCCGGAATGTGACACAATATAATAAAATAAGCAACAATATCCTAAATTAATCATGGTTTAGCTAGCATTCAACGTAGATGGTGCATATGGCCCTATAGATAACTACAACTAATTTATTTATTATATTATTTACTTCTCAGTAAAAGTAAATTCGTATGGCTTTTGTTAGTGGGGAGTCCCTTGCGGGAAGGTCCCACCGCCTGAAGATATAATTTAAGACTTCAATGAGACTTACGACTGTCATACTTCAGCCGGGACCGACAGTTTAACGTGCCCATTCGATAACACGGGAGTGATCTGGTTAAAAAACTTTTGGCTATGAGAGGGTTTGAACCCGGGATCCTATGCTGCTAAGCAAGCACTCTATCCATTAGACCACGGTTCACTCCACTTCTCAGTATTTTAGCTTGAATCAAATACTTACAAACATTTGTATTAATAAACGATTTACTCTTTTCCAAGTGTAGTCTTCATAAATTCATCACAATTGTTTCTTTATAGAATTCATGTATAATATACTAAAGGAAAGAATTGGCTTATACAAATACGGTATAAGAAATTCACGAATGACGCATCATCACGTCTGAGCTACTGGACTGATTAACTTGAAATTTTACACATACATATTTACCGAGGTTGGTTATAGGTCTGTTTCAAATTCTACAAAATTTTAGTACGTCGAGTTTTCCATTTGTCAAGTTTTTAATTAGGTCCTAGCGGAGCAAGAGCTACCTGCTAGTACAGAATACAGGGCACTAATAATACAGTACTATAATGATAGGCCTATCAATAATACTACTTTAATGCTTTTTTACTTTCCTTGCCCTACTACCATAGGTAGGAAAGTATTGCTTTCCAAAAAAATTAAGGTACCCCAATTTAAGTTTTCTATACGTTTCAAGGTCCCCTGAGTCCAAAAACATGATTTTTGGTATTGGTCTGTGTGTGTTATGTGTGTGTGTGTGTGTGTATGTGTGTGTGTGTATGACTGTGAACACGATAACTCCATTCCTAATTAACTGATCGACTTGAAATTTTAAACTTAAGGTCCCTATACCATGAGGACCCGACAATAAAAATCAATAAAATTCATTCAAGATGGCGGAAAAATGGCGGATGATTACTAAAAAACCATTTTTTCACGTTTTTCTTGAAATGGCTCTAACGATTTTCTTCAAATTTATATCATGGATAGCTATTTATAAGCCCTATCAACTGGCATAAGTCTCATTTCTGGGAATTTCAGGAGCTCCGTATATTCTTAAGAAAAATGGCGGAAAATGACTAAAAAACCATGTTTTTCACGGTTTTCTCTCGAAAACGGCTCCAACGATTTTCTTCAAATTTTACCATGGATAGCAATTTAAATAACCCTATCAACTGGCATAAGTCTCATTTCTGGAAAATTTCAGGAGCTCCGTAATATTATTGAGAAAAATGGCGGATAATGACTACAAAAATCAATGTTTTCACCGTTTTCTCGAAAAAGGCTCTAACGATTTTCTTCAAATTCATACCATGGATAGATATCATAAGCACTATCAACTGGCATGAGTCTCATTCTGGGAAATTCCATGAGCTCCGTAATATCTTGAGAAAAATGGCGGATAATGACCAAAAAACCAGGTTTTTCACGGTTTTCTCGAAAACGGCTTTAACGATTTTCTTCAAATTTGAACCATGGATAGCTATTCATAAGCCCTATCAAATGACATGAGTTTTTTTCCTTGGAAAATTGCAGGAGCTCCGTAACATTCTTGAAAAAAATGGCGGATAATTACTAAAAAACCATGTTTTTCACGATTTCTCAAAAATTACTTGACCGATTTTTTTCAAATTCATACCCTGTATAGTTATTTATCAGCTCTATTAACTGGCATGAGTCTCCTTTCTGGGAAACCAATGGGGGGTCCACCCCATCCTTGGGAAATGGACTTAGTAACCTCCTTCTCGTGCATGAGGTAGGTAGGTAGCGCAGTTCATAAAAAGAACACATAGTCGAGATATTTCATCTGTAGAACAGCTGTTTTGACGACTTTAAAAAAATGACGACTAAAAAAAATCATAGAATTTCACATTCACACAAAGAAAAAGTACTTTGAAAACAATTATATATACACCATATACAGAAGTCTGATCGTAGTTTCAAATATGAGCAAGGAAAGTTGTGTGAGTGTACCACATCAGATTTTTCTTATAGCATTGAATTCTCTCAAACTTTATGTCATTCAGCAACCAAAATCGATGTTTTTCAATGAAAGGCTTCAGACTTCAGACAACTCGCAAGCTTCAACTAAATAACTATCCTTCCTCAGTAGGGTCTATTAAGAATAATTTGACTACAACTACTGTTGAATTGTTGATGCCCACATTGTAAACTGGTGCATGACCCTATTCCGGTAGTTCTCTCACTCTGCTTCTCTCACTCACTCTCACTCTCACTCACACACACACACACACACACACACAATATCATCCTCACACTGTTTCTCTTATTCTAATTGCATCTCCCCTTAATTCTCTCATTTTTTCTCTCCCCTTCACTCACACTGTTCTCATAACTCTGTCCCTTCTCGCTTTAATTCTGTTCTCTTCCTTTAAATTTCTCTGCCTCTCTTTCTCTCTCATTTCCTCTCACAATATCTTCATCACACTTTCACACTTTTCCTACTCCATCTCTTATTGCTTCAATTCTCTTCTCTTCCTTCCCTAAACTCACACACTCTCTCTCTTTCTCACACAATATTCTTCACTATAGTTTCCACTTTTGTGTCTGTCTATCTTTTGAAGTATTTATCTCTCTCTCTCTCTCTTCATATCTTCCTTCCAATTCTCTTACACTATCTCTTCTTCAATTCCATACTTTCCTTCCCTGTGTCTATCATTCTCTCTCTCTCTTTATCACACATTATTTTTCACTATATTTTGAATTTTTCATCCGTCTCTCTTCCTCTCTCTCTCTCTTTCTCTCTCACTCTCTCTCTCTCTCTCATCTCTTCCTTCTCCTTCCTTACACTATCTCTTCTAGCTTCTATTCAATTCCCTTCCTTCCCTGTGTCTATCACTCTCTTTCTCACACAAATATTTTTCACTATCTTTTGAAGTATTCATCTGTCTCTCTCCCCCTTCATCTTTTCCTTCTTCTCTTACACTATCTCTTCTAGCTTCAATTCCATTCCTTTCCTTTCCTGTGTCTCTCACTCACTATTTTTCTCTCTCTTCCACTCTCTCACTCTCTCTGTCTGTCGATTCCTCTCAGCCTCTTTATGTCTATCTCTCTCGCTCTCTCTCTTTCACTTTCTTTATCTCTTCCTTCTCCTACTCTTACACTAGCCTCTTCTAGCTTCAATTCCATTCCTTTCCATCCCTGTGTCTCTCACACACTATTTTCCTATCTCTTTCATTCTCTCTCTCTCTCTCTCTCTCTCTCTCTCTCTCTCTCAATCTCAATCTCTCACTCACTTCTCGATTATAATGATGTGATCGTTACCAAATACGTTGTTATTGTTGCTTGCAACGAAAGAGAGGATGTAAGGAATTGGCTACTTCCTCTGTTCGGTGTGCGGGCAGACAGAAGCCAGTACGAATTATGTCTGCGTTTCCTCTTTCGGACCAATCAACGCCCTCCGTTTTACTCCCTCTTCCTTCTCTCTTCTTTACACTTATCCTCTTATCTTCTCTCCTAAATTTTGCCTCCTTCCTTCTTCCTTTCCCTTCCTCCTCTTAGAGCTTTATCGTTCTTGTCATTATTTCTGAGTTTCCTCTTTCAGACCAATCAATGCTCTCCGTGTTTCTCTCTCTTTCTAGTTCTCTCTTCTTCACTCTTCTTCTCTCTTTGAGTTTGTCCTTCTTCCTTCCTTCTTTATCTTCCTTTTCTTAGAGCTCATCGTTCTTGTCATTATGTCACCGTTTCTTTTTTCGGTCCAATCAACACCCTCTGTTTTACTCCCTCTTCCTCCTTCTCTCTTCTTCATTCTTATCTCTTTTTCTCTCTTTAGCCTTTCCCTCTTTGAGCCTCTTCCTTTCTCCTTCCCCCTCCCTTGTCTAATAGCTGAGCATCGTACTTTCCTCTTCTCTCTCATCTTTTGGTAGAGAGTTAGTGGGGAGGATATTTTTAATATTCTTTCCGAAGAATGGACATTGATATGTCCAAAGCTCCGCCAATTTATGTAGATGCATAACAATATAATATCTATAGTTATTATATTACAAATTACTTTTTCATATCATATACAGTTCAATAATTATTTGCTTAGTCTATATTATGTAAATTCATCTATAATTTTGCTGTATGTAAGCTATTGTATATAAGTGTATAAGCCAGTATATTATAATCTACATAAATAAAGTACTCAATCAATCAATCTATTAAGATCTCTTCTCTCCTTTTTTCTCTTCAAACTATTCCCTATTGCCTTCTTCCTCCCTCTTTCCCCTCTCCATCATAGAGCTGCATCGTTTTGTCTTTTGTTGTCACTCCTGTTAATGGGTCTTTCTTTCTGCAGACATATTTACAAACGGACAACTTTGAATCAGGAAAATTTTGTCGTCAAAGTAGATTGTTGATGATAGTTTTCTGCCTGAAATCTAGATTTTAGCAAAGTGAGGTAGGCTACTCACTCTACACTTCAAAGTAACACCATTATTTGAATGGAAACATTGATTATATTAATGAGGCACAGTGTCGGTTCCATCGTGAATCTCGAAGGCTGCTGTAAAATTGTTGAGATATCATTCATTACTATTTTTCTCTGAATAAAGTTTGAAATACGAATAGATCGTTTTTGAGAGAGCCAAGGAATGGAAATATATTATGTTTTTTCAACCCCATTCTGTATATTCCAACAACACTGAATTCATCAATACGATTCAGTTTTTGGGACACGGAAATCTATTTTCCTTGTAAATAATAAGAAAAACTGTTACTCAGATGGTGCGTGCTGAAATTAGACTGCTATATCGTTGAGAATTTGTTCAATGGATGAAATTGTGAATTGAGAAATTGAATTGTTGAATTATGGAAAACAAGGTGAAAATGCTAAACTTATAATGTACAGGCAAATTAATTGACCGAGCGAAGTGAGGTCTAAGATTCAAGTCTACGGTTTGGCATTTCTCTTAATGTTTGAATGTTTAAATGTGTTGCGCATTTACGGCGAAACGCGGTAATAGATTTCCATGAAATTTGACAGGTATGTTCCTTTTTAAATTGCGCGTCGACGTAAATACAAGATTTTTGGAAATTTTGCATTTCAAGGATAATATAAAAGGAAAAAGGAGTAGGTTTTATACGTCAATATTAGAGTGAAAATCATACTATAGAATTATTCATCATAAATCAGCTGTCGAGTTGACTATAAATTGCGTGCCATGACGAATGCAATTCAATATCTCAATGTAACTTGGTAAAAAACTAGAAACTGTGTAGACTATAAATTGGATGCCTCATTGAAGGCAATTTTTATGCACTATTAAATAGGATGCAAAGAACTTATAACAGCTCGTCTGGGCGCCTAGATGTCTTCTGGTTTTCTCGCGCTAAATTCCGGAAAGCGTTATATGATAATTAAATCTTGTGTAAGCATGATCTGATCAAATAAATAGTTAGTGTATCAGTGTGGATGTGCTTATGGTTTGAGACGTCATTATAGCTGCGCGAGGTCTACTGTTCACAGAACTACTAGTAAAAATAATATAAAAATCTTGTAGTACCCTTTATTTTTTAAAAACTTTAAAATAGATCAACAACTAGATTCGATCCTAACTTAGGTCATTTTCAAGTTGAAAATCAACACATTTTTTAATGTACAGGCACACTATCTTCCTGATTTGAGCTATTTAACCCAGAATAATATTATGATGTTTTGTTGTAGGTGAACATCAATTTAATCATGTAATTTTTCTGTTTATTTCAGGTGAGACATCCAGAGTTTTCCATTTCAGTGATAAATCCTGTGATAATGGTATGTAATAGTTTATAGTTCATGATTAGAGGCCAAGATTAGAAAACTCTCAAATAGAATAATATGTAATTCGACTAATTTATTGTTTTTATCTTCAATCTTCAACAGAAACAATAACTTTCATTCCATTTTTTGCAAGTTTCAAAGTCCGAAATGTAATTGACCGAGCAAAGTGAGGTCTAAGATTCAAGTCGACGATTTGGCATTCCTCTTAATGTTTATATGTTGCGCATTTACGGCGAAACGCGGTAATAGATTTTCATGAAATTTGACAGGTATGTTCCTTTTTTAATTGTGCGTCGACGTATATACAAGGTTTTTGGAAATTTTGCATTTCAAGGATAATATAAAAGGAAAAAGGAGCCTCCTTCATACGCCAATATTACAGTAAAAATCAGACTATGGAATTATTCATCATAAATCAGCTGACAAGTGATTACACAGATGTGTGGAGAAGCCAGTCTGTTGCTGTATTTCCATAAGGTCGTCGACGTATATACAAGGTTTTTGGAAATTTTGCATTTCAAGGATAATATAAAAGGAAAAAGGAGCCTCCTTCATATGCCAATATTACAGTAAAAATCAGACTATGGAATTATTCATCATAAATCAGCTGACAAGTGATTACACAGATGTGTGGAGAAGCCAGTCTGTTGCTGTATTTCCATAAGGTCTAATAGTTTCAATCAGGTACTTGTGGATGAGAATACTGCGTGAGGTCTACTGTTCACAGAACCACTAGTTTAAGTACGTAACAAGTACGTTGAAAGTTCAAGTTCGTAATGTAAGTTTTAATATACTTAAAACTTTGTCTCCAGACTCTTCAAAAATTGATGTCTATGTATCCAGCAATACGTCCCTCGAACACAATCATTATTTTCACTTTTCATCAGCTGATGCTAAGCTCATTATATGTGTATCTTTTTGTTTCTGAACAAATATACAGATCTAATCAGCTGATGAAAATCGAAATGCACTTGTTCGTGGCGCAAAAGTCTGTACGAAGCCAGAGAAAACTTAAGATTGTTTCATTCTCTGACGCAGCTCATGATATACTGCGTAAAATCAGAATCACAATACAGTACGTCTACCCACCTAGAGTAGTGTTCTCAGTCACTGTTATTCTCTCTCACACCCACTCTTACATACTCTTCCCTCTCTCTCATTCTCTCAGCCGGCGCTAAGTTCTGTAAATAGATTCCGGAAATAAAATTCAAACACAGGGATTTGCTGGGCTAAGGTTGGCAAAGAACCCGCGGATATCCCCAGGCACTCTCTCGGCACTATAACAAAACTAGACAAATGCGGAACTTGATGAGCCTACAGTGTGGGGTCCACGTTATAATGGCAGTGGAGAAAGATGGGAGAACAGTGTTGCCGACTGTCTTCTTTAGAGGGTAGCTGATACCGGTATAGGCTATCTGATGTGATTTTTTTTTTAAATGAATGAATGAATTTATTTTGCCAAAAACCAGATTAAAAAAAGCTTTACAAAAAAATAAATATAAGTATATATGCTACTGCACTTAAACCAAGATACATACATTTATTTTATATTAATTGTATATTCTTATTTGAATAATTAATTATATTTCATTCGACAAGTGTATATCTATTTTTCAATGATTAAATTATTAATTTTCCTAATTGGAATTAAATATATTGTTCATGAATTATATATCTACATTCTTGAAAAACGTCTGGCAACGTTCCAGAGCTAGAAAAGGATACAGCTATATGCTTTGTCGAATGATAGACAAGGATAGCAACACCAATGTTAATCATGGACTGCCATTATAACGTGGACCTCACTATAGAGAGGAACTAGAATAGACGGAAAAAACGGCGCGCGTTTTTGAGCGTTGGCAGTTGGCAGCATTGTGTTTTTGGCGGGAGCCACTGCCATGGAACAGAGGAGACCTGGATTTGGGTTTTCAAAAATTTTACCGACTGAAATAGTTTCCGAGGAGAAGATAAATCGGTCAGTGTCTGCTGGGGGTGGTTGAGAAGGAGGAGGAGGAGTAAGAGGAAGTGGTGGGGTGATGAAAGAAAAGGTAGATATGAGAAAGAAACTGTGATAAGTGACGTCACTGATAAAAACTCCCGCTAAAATTTGAATATGATGTGCTATACTGTGACTTCCTCTTCTCCTTTTAGGATACAATGTGGTGATTCTTACTATACTAGACTGTTTAGTACTTTTTGAATTATTTAATCACTAAATTTTTTAATTTTTAAATTATTTATTGTGATTAAATAATTCAAAAAGGATTTTTATTTTTCTTTCTATTTTTATTACAAATAGCCCTATACAGAAAAGAGATAAATGTTTAGTACGTCAATGTACTAAGATAATTCATCAATATTTCAAAGAAAAACAGAAACTAAATTATAATACGTTCATAAATCTTTCAACTCATTGCTCTCTAAGGATTCATTCATATATTCATCATTCGTAATAAATACAATCATTCTTTATTCTTTATTCATTCATACAATAAATAGTACATCATCAAAATGATAGGGAGAGAAAAAATAAGATAACCTTGTGCTATTCCTCTCCCAAATCTAGATAGGGTTACACATAGTTCGAAATAGGTTAAGTCTTGTAGTTGTTAACTTCACACAAATTTCAGTCCACAAATATGTTCACAAAGTGGATTTTCAAATTATTCGGATGCTCCAAAACCAAAAATAGAACAGATATTTCACATTATTATCACTTATTGTAAATTAATTCATTCATTGGGTTACCTTCAACTTCTAGTTCACCCTACAATTCTATAGTGAGGTTCACGTTACAAAGACAGTGGAGAAAGATAGGAGAACATCTTCACCGATTCTCTGCCTTGCCACTGCCTTCTATAGAAGATAGCTGATACCAGTATATTAATTTGATGTAATATCAAGTCTTCATTCTTGTTTAGAACAATGAATTATATTTCATCCCTCAAGGAAATATATTCTAGCCAGTGTAGAAAGATAGGGGAACATCTTCACCGATTCTCTGCCTTGCCACTGCCTTCAATAGAAGATAGCTGTTTAATTTGATGTAATATCAAGTCTTCATTCTTGTTTAGAATAATGAATTATATTTCATCCGTCAAGGTAATATATTCTCCAATGACTAATAATATATTTTTTGTCATAGTCATTCAATTCCAGCTGTTTTACATCCATGAAATCAAGCCGGTAAACAGCTGATTGTAGAACAAATAAACATATGATTCTCATTACAGCATACTGTACTGTAATAAAATCATATGTTTTCTTTACAGTTGAGTATGTTTCCTAGTTCCGAATTTGGAACAGCAAAACTGGTACGAAAACCGCCTTTTAGCGCTCCAGGTGGAAATTTTGTCAACTACAGTCAAGAAATTCCTGATTCGAAACTTGTAAAGTGTAAACTAGGATATGTTTATAAAATGCATGTAGTACTAGTAATGTCAGCACAAGCAGGTAATGTTTTCTGTTTCTCAATTATTCTTTTCTGGATTATTATGACAAAAAATAGTGTAAGTTACTTGGACGTGAATGTCTTTTGCAGTGCTCGAATAAAATTCTAGTCTCGGCTGATGCCTCGACTAGAAACATCATTCTCGCCTGCAAAAGGGCCCTTCCCGTCCTTGTGACTTAAGATACTATTCATGATTGAGATCAAATATTCTGTTAATCTTAGTGTAGCAATTATATTTCTACATTAAATGGAAAAGTCTAAGAATTGTCAAAAAACCACAGATTTATTGATACAATGGTGTAATAACCGAAACCGGTCTTTCAAAGTATCAATAAATCTGTGGTTTTTGACAATTTCTTAGTCTTTCCCATTCAATATGAATAATTACCACAATATCAACATCTCAACTACACGAAAAGTAAAAAATATTTCTACATTGTTAAAAAAAATCTGTCAACATTGCAGATCTAGAAAAGGATAGCGCTATATCTGCTTTGTCGAATGATAGACAAGGGTAAAACACCAATGTTGAACAAATACTGCCATTATAACGTGGACCTGACTATAGGCACGGAGTAAATAACACTTACCTTTTAGTTTCCTTATTCCGTGCTATAGGGTTGTTCCGGTGATAGCGTGGGTTATTCACGTGGTTATAAGTGTGACTGTCTGCTTGGGGGAACGTGATCCCTGGATTACCCCTCTCCCTTCCGTCAGGGGGATTACTGCCTCAATCCCTGACCCCCAAGTCCCCTCCAGACCCTCCCTGCCATTTCCCCTCCTACCCACTGAAAATCTGGATGTGACGTATCCTCAAATACACTACCGAAGCCAGACTTGTTCTTAAAATGTTCGGAAGTAAAACTTGAAACATTGGCCCATATGAATAAAACTAGAGCAAATGCTCATGAGCAAGAGCATGGAGCATAAGGTTTTGCTCATGAGCAAAAGGTAGAAGCAAAAGCATTTTCTCATTTTTATATGAATAAGCTTTACCTTATACTCCTACCTTATGCTCCTGAACTCTGGAGCAAATGCTCACGTATTTTAGAGATTTTTCATCAGCTGATTCACTTTTGTAGCCTTAATTTGTTTTTAGTTTGAAGCGCTAAATATGTAAATCGGGTGCACCGCTTGTGTTTGCGTCGTCTGCTCTGTTTTCTATTTATGAATAGAGTTTTAGGTTAGTTGAGTTTAGAATTTTGAAATAATAGCGTGAAAAATGTCATCTCTATAATAATCTTCAGCATATTCTTATAATATCAATAGCCTTCTTATAATCGTCCACACTCTCATCTTCTTAAATGCCTATCTCCTATTTTGTAATGGCTATCTATTGTACCGTATTTATTCTTTTGTAGGAATAATGGTGATATATATCATGGTTGAATCTAATAAGAGTTTATAGTTTTCAACTATTGTTTGTGATCGTATCTGGTATAGTTTCGTTTTCTCTTCCATACGGATTAGTTGAGCCATTTTACTATGAGCAAAAGGTGATAAGCTGCTTCAGACTAGACTCACCTTTTTTGAAGCATTTGCTTCAAAAGTTGAGCAAATGCTCTAGTTTATTCATACAATTTTGAGCAAAAGCTTTTACTTTTGAGCAAATGCTCAAACTATTTTTTTGATAAGCATGAGCAAAAGGTTTTGCTCACGTTTATTCATAGAAAATGAAGCAAATGCTCCATATTTTAGAAGTATAAGCAAATGCTCAACTTTATTCATATGGCCCATTGTGTTTAAATTATCTAAACGGCAAAGGAATTGATTCGTAATAAGTGGAGGATTTTTAGAGTGATATTCACGTTATGAAGTGAGCACCTGATTAATATTGGTTTGCTATCCTTGTCTGTCATTAGACGAAGCAGATAGCTCTTTCCTTTTCCAACTACACATCGTTGTGTTCAAATTTTCTAAACGGGAAAGGAATTGATTCGTAATAAGTGGAGGATTACTAACGTGATATTCAGGTTATGAAGTCAGTACCTGATTAACATTGGTTTGCTATCCTTGTCTGTCATTAGACGAAGCAGATAGCTCTATTCTTTTCCAACTACTCATCGTTGACAAATTGCTTGTAGACTGTGTAAAAACATGATGATCTACCAAAATATTTCGTCTCAATTATGAAAATTTGTTATCAAAATGATGGGGAAATATAGTTTCTTGTTGAATAAAATATATCCTTTTATATTAAGCGAGCAATTTCTGTATATCTGTTTATATTTTTATATCTGGTTACCTGATCATTTATGTTCAACGGATCTCGAAAACGGCTCTAACGATTTACACGAAATTTGGAATATAGTAGGTTTATGATATAAAAATTCGATTGCACTAGGTCTCATTCCTGGGAAAACTCGCTGAAGGACATGAGAAGGATAATTCATCCTTGGAAAAACAGATGATAATATTTCGTTAACTGTCGATAACAGAAGATGCGTGTGCCTTTGTGGGAGATCAGCTATGTAATCAATTAGCTTACCGTATCTCGCGAGAAATCTAGAATTTCAATTGACTCGATCAAAATAATCTGATTTTTTGACATGAGATGGTATATATCATAATATTCAGTGTTAATCATTATTTTACAGTTTTAAGTGATTAGTGCGTGTTATTCAATTTGGTATGTAAACAATCTAAGTTAGAACTTTTATGTTTTCAAATATTTGGACTGAAAATTTGTCCTGAATTCAAGTGTATGGAACATAACCAACTTTTTGGAATGTTTATAGTGTATAAATCAAAATTCGAGGAAGAAACAGTTTTGGGCTGTGCCTGTTAGTCCTTCCCCAATCATTTTAAAGAATTAAGTTCTGTTTATAAATAAATAAATAACGAGCGAAGCTCGGTGCCCCGATCTTTTATTAATAACAAGAATCATTAATTTATATTAATATTATAGTTTGATTTGATACCTTGTACAATTTGGAAACTATATTTCTCATTATAGAGTCAGGGACTTAAAAATGAGTTATGAAATTGATTTGAATGTTTCAAAATTGATTAATTCTCTAATTAATTGATTAATTGAAGCTACCATAAAGGCCTGAAGCCCGGAATTAATCAGGTACAACTCTAGATAGATCTACATTGGACCTGAGCTAACCAGGTCATACAAAATATTTATTATTCCAATAAATTGAGCTTCAGTATTTACTTGAACTGAAGATGGACCCTAAATTTTCTGGTTTACTATTATTAGTGAGTTGCTCTCTAGCTCCTTAGCATTTTCTTAGACTGAAGATGGTCGTAAAGTTTCTAGTTTAGTTTAAACCAGATATATTTATTGATTCATACAATAAGTACATCTTAGATACATCTCTGAACTAAGATTCTTTGGAAGAAAAACAAAGACTAAATTATCAAACGTTGATAAATATTTCAATTCATTGCTCTCTAAGGATCCATTCATATATTCATCATTCATAATAAATATATTCATTCTTTATTCATTCATACAATTAGTAGTACATCATCAAAATGATAGGGAGAGAAAAAATAAGGTAACCTTGTGCTATTCCTTTCCCAAATTTAAATGAGGTTACACATAGTCCAAAATAGGTTAAGTCTTGTAGTTGTCCACTTCACAGAATTTTCAGTCCTTAATTTATTATTTTCACGATGTAGTTACTAGCATTAATAAGTTGCTCTTTAGCTCCTTAGCATTTTCTTAGACTAATTAAAGATGGACGTAAAGTTTCTAGTTTAGTTTAAACCAGATATTTCATCAATATTCTATTCATCTGTATAATTTTCATTCGAACCCTCACCATAGAGAAACGATAGCATAAGATAGAGAAACATAGCATATTACGCTATTGTTTCTCTATGACTATACTATGTACTACAAAACTATATACAGACCGTTGTAAAACGTGTGGTATGAATTTTGTTAGTTCCGATCTCATTGAACCAAGTCGGCTGTTAATAACAATCTGGTGAACTTTTTCAAACTTTGATTGTTAAATTGTAACAGTTGAGACAATAGTCGCATTGTTGTAAAATAAATACAGTAATAGTGTCAATATGTAGCTCTACAAATATTAAAAGTTGTTTGCAAGCTTATCTCAGCACTAGAAAAAGCTGAATAAGTTATGTCTCCATCCTGGTTATATCCGGTTTTAACTTATTTATGAGTATTACATCTATAAATTATCTACAATAATTATAATAAAGGAGAAGGAATTGGTTTATACACGTAGGTGGTAGGAAATTCACGAATGACGCATCATCACGTCTGAACTACTGGACTGATTAACTTGAAATTTTGCATATAGATTCTTGATTTATCGAGGATGTTTATAGGCCTATCTTTAATTCTTCTAGATTTCAGTTGATCGAGTTTTTAATAATTAGACCCTTGCGGAGCACGGGTTACCTGCTAGTGTATAGTGGAGCAATGTGATGATTGCAGTCCAGGTTCCAACGATGCAACTATTGATATTTATTGAGGAAATTCTTGTATTGAGGAAAATTTACTGCTATACGAGTATAACAGAGTTTTAACATAAAATTATGGTCATAATTTTAACATAATTATAACAGAATTTTCTCGTATTTCACGTGATCAGTATTGCACTTTTTTCTACTATCTTTACAGCTTGATAAAATTGGTTTCCAATATAACTTTTCACTAATAATTTATTATCCATTTTTCGCAGTTTGGTTGTTAATTATTGAAGTATTTTACGGTTATTTAGGCGTTAAATTATTCTGAAATTATCATGACATGCAATAAAAAATACAAATCTACGCAGTACAGGCCTACAGCATAAAAAGACTGATAGTATACTAAGTGCCGCTATTTCTTCACCTTTTTATTCCATCCCTTCTTTTTCTTCTCCTTTCAATCATTATCTTTGTATCTTCATCTTCTTTTAACCATTCTACTTGACCGCCTCCTTCTCTTTCTCCATTGATTCCTACTTCTTCACCTCCTTCAAATTCTTCTCCATCATTTTATTTTCTTCTTCTTCAAATACTTCTTCTTCTCCTTCTTCTACTTCTACTTCTCCTTCTCCTTTTCCTCCTTCTTCTTTCTCTTCTGCTCATACTTTTCCTCCTCCTCATCATCCTCCTCTTCCTCCTCCTCCTCCTCCTCCTCCTCCTCCTCCTCCATTCTTCTCCTTCAGCTTCTTCTTCTTCTTCTTCTTCTTCTTCTTCTTCTTCTTCTTCTTCTTCTTCTTTTTATTCCCCTTCTACTTCTACTTCTCCTTCTCCTTTTCCTCCTTCTTCTTCCTCTTCTGCTCCTCCTTTTCCTCCTCCTCATCATCCTCCTCTTCCTCCTCCACATCCATCTCCTCCTGCTCCTCCTCCATTCTTCTCCTTCTGCTTCTTCTTCTTCTTCTTTTTTCTTCTTTACCTTCTTCTCATTTTTGTCTGCTGCGTAGTATACATTGCAGTTTTGTTAGAGGAGCATTTATTTCCTCCTTGTGCCGTGTAGGCCTACTGTTTACGAAGCTAGCCAACAACCAACTAACAACAGCCAAGCAAGAAGCCAGAAATGATTTATAAACACGTGTTAAAAGTGTATGACGTACTCTCTGTCTGAAGTCTCTCCGCCAGCTACTCTCAATATATCTATCTCACTCAATCTCTCTCATCTTCTTTCTATTTCTCTCTCTTTCTTTCTCACTCTATATGTCTCAATCGCTCTCTTCCAATTCCTCTCACTAACTCCCACTCTTTCTGTTTCTATCTCGCATTCTCTTCATCTTCGTCTCCTGCCTCCCACACCCTTCTTCTGTCACTCACCTGTCTTCCAAGAACAAAGAACACAGAACACGGAAGCGACGAGGCACATTCCTCTCAGATTTTGTTCTCTCTCTCTCCTCTGCTGTTTTTTCTACCTCCTTGTAGTACACTCCCTCTCTCTCGTCTTGTGGTGGAGCTCGGATTCTGAAAGGAATGTGACGCGTTGGCGGAGGAAGAGTGAGAGAGAAAGAGAGTAAGTGTGAGTGAGAGAAAAATAGAGATGAAGTTGTTGAGAGAAAAAGATCCTCAGAGAATGAGTAAGTGAGAGATTGAAGTAGATCACTTCACTCATGTAGATTCTAGCTTTGATAGAATCCTAAATAAGATAGTATCCATAATCAAAGATTCGAGTCTTCAAATTCAAAATATTATCTATCTATATAATAGGAGAGAGTAGGGTTGTGTTTGTTCCCATCAAAACATATCAACTTGTGGATTCCATACCGGAAAAACGGGAATGATTTAGATCTCCAAATTTTTCACATAAATTCTAAAGAATTTTAAAGAATTTTTTCTACAGAATTTTAAAGGATTTTTCACACCAAAAGATATCAACTTGTGGATTCCATACCGGAAAAACGGGAATGATTTAGATCTCCAAATTTTTCACATAAATTCTAAAGATAGGCTATCAATTTCGTGCACCTCGAAGCCCAAATTTCAAATCCTTCTAGATTTTTCAAAATTAATGTTCAAATTACATTCATGGGACATAAATACATACCATAAACATACACCTCTTCGAAACACATGGTTACAATATTGGTACCTAAATTGATAACCAGTCCAATTTTGTCAGGTTGGCATCAAGTTCATCAAAGTTTATAAACAAGATTTGAGTTCTGTTTACTTTATTACTTTACTCTATATCCTTTATTTTGTTAGTACCAAGTTGAAGAACTTATCTAGAAAATAAAGAACTGGCTTATACACGTATGGGATAGGAAAATTAAGTTTGACGCATCATCACGTCTGAACTACTGGACTGAAATTAATTTGACATTTTGAATACGGATTCTTAATTTACCGATGATGGTTCTAGGCCCACTTCAAACACTTCAAGATTCCACTCGGTCAAGTTTTCAGTTTGTCAAGTTTCAAATAGACCCTTGCGGAGCACGGGTTACCTGCTAGTATTATAATAAAGAAAAGAATTGGCTCATACACGATTGGAGTTTCACGAATGACGCATGAGCTACTTGATTGATTTACCTTGAAATTTTGAATATAGATTCTTCATTTACCGAGGTTGGTTATGGGCCTATTTTAAATTCTTCAAGATTTCAATACGTCAAGTTTTCAGTTTGTCAAGTTTTCAGTTTGTCAAGTTTTTAATTAGATCCTAGCGGAGTAAGGATTACCTATCTGCTAGTCCTAAGTAAATGATTAGGCTAATCAGTTGTAGCAGGATAAGTAGTATTAGACACCAATAACCGAATAACTTATTTGTAGCAGCCACCATATCATCACATCATCATCATCATCATCACATCATCATCATCATCATCATCATCATCATCTCATCATCATCATCATCATCATCATCATCATCATCACATCATCATCATCATAATCATAATCATAATCATCATCATCATCTCCATCATCAACTTCATCATCATCATCATCTTCATCATCATCATCATCATCTTCATCATCATCATCATCTTCTTCTTCCTCTTCTTCATCATCATCATCTTCTTCTTATCCTTCTTCTTCATCATCTTCATCATCATGATCATCATCATGATGATCATCATCATCATCATCTTCATCATCATCATCATCATCATCATCATCATCATCATATCTTCATCATCATCATCATTATCATCATATTCATCATCTTCATCATCATCATCATCATCATCATCATCATCTTCATCATCATCATCATCTTCATCATCATCATCATCATCATCATCATCATCATCATCATCATCATCACCATCTTCATCATCATCATCATAATCGTAATCATAATCATCATCATCATCATCATCATCATCATCATCATCATCATCATCATCATCATCATCATCATCATCATCATCATCATCATCATTGTAATCATAACAAAAAAAATTACAAACAGCGTCAATATCAGTATAGTTAGTAAGCAACAACCAGTTCAAAGCGGTTTCCAGTCAGTTGAGGTTTTCAAGAGTCACTCCAATCTGTCATTACTTCTTATAAACATTATCAACTCTTCCCGATTAACTAATGCTGCCAAATTGGAGTGAATGTGACCATAGAGGAGTCACGTGATACCTAGAGCGCAGCCAGCCGACATAGCCAACTCCCACAGCTGATGTCAAGGTCATTTCCCTCCTTACCATCCTAAACAGGTACCCCCCCGGTTTAAAGATACCCCCCTCTCATAGTCTAAGACACTTGCCCCAGCAGCTTGTATATAGTACAGTACACTACGATTGTGTGTATAGTGATAGTATAGTAAATAAACACCCTACGTCTTCAGGTACGCAGTAGATCTGCTTCGAGCAAGCTTCACTTCCTCTTTCTATAGTCAGGTCGACGTTATAATGGCAGTGGAGAGAGATAGGAAACACCGTTGCCGATTTACTGCCTTCAACCGTAGGATTTACACACACATCGATTTTTTTCGTATCATATTTTGTCGTCCTTATGAATTCTAGTTGATCGAACGATGTGAGGTTTAAGATTCAAGTCGACGGTTTGGCATTTCTCTTAATATTTAAATGTTTATATGTCTATATATTTATATGTTGCGCATTTACGGCGAAACGCGGTAATAGATTTTCATGAAATTTGACAGGTATGTTCCTTTTTAAATTGCGCGTCGACATATTTACAAGGCTTTTGGAAATTTTGCATTTCAAGGATAATATAAAAGGAAAAAGAAGCCTCCTTCATACGCCAATATTAGAGTAAAAATCAGACTATATAATATTCTCATAAATCAGCTAACAAGTGATTACACAGATGTGTGGAGAAGCCAGTCTATTGCTGTATTTCCATAAGGTCTATAGTTTCAATCAGGTACTTGTGGATGAGAATACTGCGTGAGGTCTACTATTCACAGAACTACTAGTAGGTGAAACGTAACTTGAGAACATCATCTGTTTGACATTATCTGTTCAATAAAATAGAAGGGCGGCAAAAATCTAACGAACAAAAGTAGGTGTGTGTGTGTGTAGCTAGCCTTCTATGGATAGCTGGAACCGGTATATCGGACGTAATAAACTGTTAATTTTTGTTGAAAATGATCAATTACATTTTATCTATCAAGAAGGTATATTTTTAATGATTTAAAAATAAGTTTTTACAATTGAGATTGTATATTTTCCCACTAAATGATATTTCAAACATTGTTCTGAAACGATCTGGTAACGTTGCGAGCTGAAAAAGGATAGCGCTGCTTTATTGAATGATAGATAAGGATAGCAACACCAATTTTAGTCAAATACTGCCATCACACCGTAAACCTTACTATAATAGAGTTCGACCCAAATACAAAATTCCCCCTCTCAATAAATTACAATAATATTGATTTCGGGTCAATCACAATCGACTGATATGAATCAGCTGATGTTCCCGCAAATCAGAGATAAGGGAAGATTACTGAGGCCCGCCGCAAAGTAGACCCACGCTAATCCACGAAAAGAAACCCACGCCGTTGGATGTTTTGTAAACCATTGCTAGGCTTCTACAGACATCTGTGTAATACATGCAATGAGTAATCTACTTGTTAGCTGATTGATTATGAATAATTCTATCTATAGATGTCTAATTCTATCTTTAGTTTACAAAGCATCCCAAGGCGTGGGTTGCTTTTTGTGGATTAGCGTGGGTCCACTTTGCGGCGGGCCTAACCACTATCTCCGTAAACAAATCCGTAGTGCATTCTGGTGACGTCAGCACAGGTAAAACTAATAAAATAAAAATAATAAACTAATAAAATTTGTTGATTTCAGCTGATCTATATCACAGTATACATACAGTACGGTAACTTGGCTAGTACCCTGCCGCTAAAATCCGCCATCTTGTTAGGAAGCGCCGCATTGTAATAGTATTGATGGTAGGTTCGGATCACTTTAATGATCCGGATCAATTGATCTCGTTCACTGCTACGAGCCAATCAGAAGACCAGGATTGGAACTTCCCAAGGTCACGTGACGTGTTTAGTATTGGGGTCATGTAAAAAGCATTGGTTA
Source organism: Nilaparvata lugens (assembly GCF_014356525.2). Classification (NCBI taxonomy): domain Eukaryota; kingdom Metazoa; phylum Arthropoda; class Insecta; order Hemiptera; family Delphacidae; genus Nilaparvata; species Nilaparvata lugens. Next base: position 22,271 of record NW_024090707.1, read on the forward strand.
GATAGGCGATTTATTACAAGTTTCCATTCTGTACCTATTCTGTGTCTATATCAGCTAGTGTTTTTATTGGTGTAGGAGCCCTACCTGTGCTGACGTCACACGAATGCACTACGGATTTGTTTACGGAGGTAGTGGCTTAACTCCTCTCTGCTCAAATCCAACTAACTATACTCCCCTTACAGTTGTGTTTTGAGTGATGTTGTGGTACTTTTCCATAATGAAAACACAAATTTAAATTGTCAACCACTTAAACATTACTATACTCTCTATCTCTATGATATAACTTCCGAATTTCAAAAACTGTCTCCTTATTCGAAATCAGTATGTTATTTCAAACCAACAAGGGTAATTCTCTGAGGAGGATACAACTTTGAGAGAATTTCATTATTACTCAACAAAATTTTATACGTATTCTCCACATCTTGCCATAAATTAGTAGATAGATAGATAATAGATAGATAATAGATAAATTAGTAACTTCAGCAAGCATTCACCATCGTGTAACTGCAGTTATAATAAACTTTAATTACTGATCCTTTCCAAACTATCTAAGGATCTATCGTAAGATTAACTTCGAACTGTTGGCATTCCATGTAAATAGCAGGAATGCTTCCCATCCAAACTCATGATGGTAATTTGAAGTGAGTCCTGTCATACTATAATAAAAGATTTAAATTTTAATTATTATTGCCGGTGAAGTTGATGGAGGACTTAATAAGCACTTGACTCTAAAGATGGCGTTGTTGAAGAAGCCGACAAGCTTCTCATCTGGGAGAAGAAGTTTCTGGAAGAAGCCTATCTACTTCATAGATGTTGCACTGAGGTGAAAAACTATAGTGAGGTCCACGTTATAATGGCAGTGTTTGATTAGCAATGGTATTGCTATTCTTGTCTATCATTCAACAAAGCGGATAGCGCTAACTCTGTCTCGCTTTGCTGTAGCCAGATCGTCTTTCAACAGTGTGGAATTAATAATTGATTAACAAAATATTTCATCTTAATTATGAAAATTCATTATAAAATTATTGAAAAATATGATTTCTTGCTTAATAAAATGTAATTTATTATTTTAAACGAGAATGAACAGTTATTACATCAATAAACCTGTATCAACTACCGTCTATAGAAGGCATTGACAAGACAGAGGATCCGCAACGTTTTTCTCCTATTTCTCCAATGCCATTATAACATGGACCACACTATAATTGGAGGTAACACTGATTGAGGTAGCAGTGGGCCGTCTAAATTTTTGAAGTTGTCTTAAAGTATATCTCCTTACATTCACTTTATTGCCAACCTTAGAGTAAAAGTCAGAAAACTCTAATCAAAGCAATGAGATGACCCAAACTGACTCCAAGAATGTATCATCCCTTTTCCTAAAACATAATGATTCTTCACATGAATCATACCCTTTCCAAAAACATAATGATACTTCACATGAATTATACCTTTTCCAAAAAACATAATAATACTTCACATGAATCATCCCTTTTCCAAAAACATGATGTTGCTTCTTAAACCTACAGGTTACTTGAAATCGTCTCTTTTCTAAAAAAATAATCATACTTCACATGAATCATCCCTTTTCCAAAAACATGATTCCTGAAAACTGACTCACACCAGGCCGGCTTCATCGTCTCATTCTGACGCATGATTCGGACCAACTCAGACCAACCTGACTTTATCCTTTTCTGAAGCAAGATAATACTAACTCAGACCAACTTGTCTTTATCCTTTTCTGACGCATGATTATACCATTACTCCATCCTTTTCTGACGCATTATACTCTCCAACTACATCTTGGTGAGGGCATTCTTCTCTTTCTATTATGCGAGATGCCAGCAATAAAAGGTAAAAAAAGGTGGAGCGGCATTTAATACAAACCGCACTCAACATCCGGTCTTCCCGGAGGTGGCTTGAGATGATGTACTAGAAGAAAAACAAAACGACATAAAAGAATAAGAGGTTAAGGGTGAAGAAGAATGAGAAGAAGTAGAAGAAGAAGGAGGAGAAGAAGAAGAAGAAGAAGAAAGAAGAAGAAGAAGAAGAAAAAAAAGCAGAAGGTAAGGAAGATGATGAAGAAGAAGAAGTGAAGAAGAAGAAGAAGAAGAAGAAGAAGAGGAATACAGGACAGGGGGAAGGAGAATAATAAGAAGATGAAGAAGTAGGTGAAGAAGAATAAAACCAGAGAGGAAGAAGAAAGGAGGAGAAGACCGAAGAGGAGTGGAAGTCAGGAGAAGAAAATAGAAGAAGAAGATGAAGAAGAAGAAGAAAAGAAGAAGAATGAGAGGAAGACAGGAGTAGAAGGAGAAGAAGAAGAAGAAGAAGAAGAAGAAGAGAAGAAGAAGAAGAAGAAGAAGAAGAGAAGAAGAAGAGAAAGAAGAACATGCAGAAGGAGAAGGAAAAGAATGATTGAATGATACAGAAGGTGAGGACGACATAAGTTATAGAGAATTTCTTCTGGAAGACGATGCCACAAGAAAAACGAAGAGGACATAGTTGTTGCGGTGATTCCAGGAGGTGAAGAAGAACATGAGGAAGAAGAAGAAGAAGAGTGTGTTGGAATGATACATACCAAGTGAAAAAGGAAGTGGGCGTTCTATAGGCTACACTACATGATGGTTATAGGTACTTCTACACTACACACAAGGAACGACCCAACCCTTCTACTCTACACTCTTCTTCGTCTCCTTCTTCTACTTGTTCTTCTTGTTCTTTGTGTTTCCTGTCCCAACCCTGAGGGACAGGAAATGCCAAAGTCTCTCCCGGGACCCAATCAAGCGTCGAGCCGCGCTCCAACCACAAAGAACAGGCTTCATCACGCTAGGCTACTACAGTTTTTATCATCATCAACTTCATCTTCATATTCAGTTTTTTCTTCAGCTTTTTCGTCGTCTTCTTCTTCATCATCTTCTTCTTCTTCTTCTTCTTCTTCTTCTTCTTCTTCTTCTCCTTCTTCTTCATCTTCTTCTTCTTCTTTTCTTCTTCCTCTTCTTCTTCCTCTTCCTCTTCCTCTTCCTCTTCTTTCTCTTTCCTTTCCTGCAACTCTTCTTCTGGATTCTCTCATTTTTATAATTCTTCTCCAATCTCCCCTCTTTCCTTTTTCCATCTTCTACCTTTTTTCCGTCTTCTTCTCGGCCATAATTTTATTCCCATTCTGTTTCTTTCTTCTATCAATCTCCTCATTCTTCTTTTCTCCCTACTTCTTCTTCATCCTCTTGTTCACCTTCTCCTAATTATTTCTCATTTCCATTGTTCTCATTCTCCTTTCACAATTCCTCCGTTTCTTCTGCATCTTCATCCTTTTGAGTTTCTCCTCTTCCGCTCTATTCGAAAAATTTTATAAACTTCTTCTCTTCTTTACCAACTCCTCCTTCACTTTTATCTCCTCCACAAAAATAAAGGCAGTTTAAAGGTATAAAATAAAGGCAGTTCATTATTTTCTATTCTATTCTCCACCTCTATCACCTCTCTTTTTCTCTAACAACTCCTCTTCCTCTCCTATCTCGGGATAAGTGGCCGGCTGCGCCCTAACTTCGCCCTCCTAGGTTTTTATTGGAGGCAGCTAATCAATCAATTACTCAATCTCATCCTCTTCCTCCCCATATTTTATCTCCTACTCTCCTTCTCTTGGTAGAGAGTTAGTGGGGAGGATATGTTCAATATTCTTTCCGAAGAATGTACATTGATATGTCCAAAGCTTCGCCAATTTATGTAGATACAAAACAATATAATGATCTATAGTTATTATATTACAAATTACTTTTTCATATCATATACAGTTCAATAATTATTTTCTTAGTCTATATTAGTAATATTCATCTATAATTTTGCTGTATTGTAAGCTATTGTATATAAGTGTATAAGCCAGTATATATTGTAATCTACATAAATAAAGTACTCAATCAATTAATCAATCTCGGATTAAGTGTAAGAGAGGGCCGGCTGCGCCCTAACTTCGCCCTCCTAGGTTTTTAATGAAGGCAGCTAATCAATCAATTAATCAATCTCCTCCACTTCCTCCTCATATTTTATCTCCTACTCTTCTTCACCTTCTCCTACTTCTCATCTACCGTCTTCTTCTTCATTCTTCACCTTCTGCTTCTCCTCCTCATCATCCTTCTCCTCCAACAATCTCCTCCTCCTCCTCCACCACCTCCTCCTTCTAATCCTCCAACCCAAATCTCGATAGCCATCTTTTCCTTCCCCTCAACCTTCTCGAATATTCATTTTTTTCTCCTGCCAGTCTGTCCAACAGATGACCCCAAGATTGTTTTAGACTTGCAGCAGTTACGGGCTTCTTTCCGCTCATGACAACATAGCACAACATGGGTTACATACACACCATAGAGCTAAATTTATTACCAACTGGAGGTAGCAGTGACTATAGTGAAAACCACGTTATAATGGCCGTGGAGAAAGATAGGAGTACAGCGTTTCCGATTCTCTGCCTTCCATAGAGGATAGCTGATACAGGTCTATCTGATGGAATATCAACTGTTCATTCTCGTTTGAAATAATCAATCAATGCTATGATGACTAATGACATTATATCCAATGCAATAAATGAACAGTTCCTGTATTGTTATGTGCTTTAGTATAGTGCAGTAGCTTTTTTTCTTTTAAAGAGTTCTTCATGTTTTGGTTTTGGCAAATAATTCATCCATTCACAATTCAAACACAATTCTATCTGTCAATCAATATAATTATATAAAAGCGAAATGGCACTCACTGACTGACTGACTCACTCACTCACTCACTCGCAGAACTAAAAATTTACCGGGCCAAAAACGTTCAAATTTGGTAGGTATGTTCAGTTGGCCCTTTAGAGGAACACTAAAAATGGATTTGGAAAAATTTCCAAAGATACGCCCAAAATCTGCGTTTTCCAGCGTTTTTTAGCGTTTTCTCAGCTTTATTGAGAACAAATGAACATAAAATGTTCAAATTTAGTACAGAAGCTAAGCTAGGGTGTAATAATGTTGTGTTAGAAGGAATTTGAAATAACGCCAAAGATACGCCCAAAATCTGCATTTTCCAGCGTTTTTTTGCGTTTTCTCAGTTCTTTCATCAAGTAATAGACAGAAAATGTTCAAATTTGGTACAGAGGTTTAGCTAGGGTCTAAAAATTTTGTGATGAGGTGACTTTAATATTTCATCAAAGATACACCCAAAATCAGTTTTTTTCTCATATTTTCTGCGTTTTCTCAGTA
>NW_024090708.1:0-30858 GCF_014356525.2 Nilaparvata lugens
ATTACATATCAATTTCTGTCCAGTCATCGGCGAATCCAGAGATGACCGGACGCCTCGCCTCTGACTGCACTGGATATAGAGTGCTGTCTTTGAGTCTTTCAACCCGGCTCACCCTGAGGGTTGAAGGTTGGGGCCGGCAACGATAAGATAGCCTTGGATGCAGTAGCTAGATTTTAGGAGTTGATAAGTGACGTCGTTCGGCCCCTCGAAATAAACTCCTAATAGCCTCTCTTATTTGGAAAGTCCAGAAAGTTGGTTATGTATTATAATTTAAACCATTTATTCATTAATGCTCATGTTTTCCTAGTTTTATCCCAACCTAGCAAATAATAACAGTTTAGTTTGTTGAAACATCAACTTGATAAATAGCCTACTTCTAATGATAAATCTATAATATAATAAAGGAAGGAATCGGCTTATACATGTTGGGGATAGGAAATACACAAACGACGCATCATCACGTCTCAACTACTCAACTGATAAACTTGAAATGTTGCTTATAGATTCTTTATGTACTTAGGATGGTTATAGGCCTTTTTTAAATCGTTCAAGATCTCAGTAGGTAGATTTTGTAAAGTTTTCAGTTGCCAGGGTTCACGGGTTACACCTGCTAATGGACAATTATTTTCTCTTTAAATATGAGTGCTCTACAGTAAGATTGTAAACTTTAATTATATGTGTCTGTTTTTGCAGTGACTCAATGTGGATTGTGAAGACACAGAAGGGGACGCATTTGGATCTTGAATCATGAATGTTGAATCTTGATGCTCACAGAAAAGGAAGTCAACCAGACAGGTGGGACACACAACTTAAGTTACTTATTCTCAGTTATAATCAAGTATGCTTACTTCTTACTAAGTTAATAGCTACTTACGTACAACTTGATAGTTGCTAAAGTACCCTTTTCTGGCTATCAAGTTTGTTAGTGGCTCAATTCAGGGCAATATTTTATCACCAACTCTATGTAATATATCTATTTTGATGATCTGGTAGTATCCGAACAGAAATACTTCTACTACTAATTGAAAAATTGCACTATAGTGTTCGATTTTGATGACACTACAGTCTAAATTTTGAATAATAGTTATTAAAAACTATTACCCACGTTTAGAGCGCTTTCGATTTTCAAATCCATTTTTAACAACACATTAATAACTATTATTCAAAAATTGGACTGTAGTGTCGTCAAAAATACGAGTAGATCAAAATTGAATTATCAACTAGCAGTTGGTCATGGATAGTGAAATAGATGAGTACTATAGTGAGGTCTATAGAGTAATATAGAATCTTGGCCCACAGATATTCGTAAATTGGGAAACACAACTTTAAAAATATAACATTGAAATATTGAAATATTATTTGCAGGATTGAGACCACAATAGGAGGCATAAAGTACCTTGATAATTTTGAAAACAGAGACGTTATAGTGAGGTCCACGTTATAATGGCAGTGGAGGAAAGTAGGAGAACAACGTTGCCAATTATCTGCCTTGCCACTGCCTTCTGAAGAGGATAGCTTGGTCAATTTTACCACCAACTTTGGTCAATATCTATTGTTAGTTCCTAAAGGTAGTGGAGAAAAATAGAAGAACAACATTGCCAATAATTATACATAAATATCAGATGTACTGGTATCAGCTATCCTCTTCAAAAGACAGAGAATTGGCAACGTTGTTCTTCTATTTTTCTAGTGGAGAAAGATAGGAGAACAGTAGGGCCGATTCTGTACCTTCTATAGAGGATAGCTGATACCGTTAAGCCTATATCTGATCTGATATCAACTGTTCATTCTTGTTGAAAAAAATTAATTATATTTCATTTGGGATTCCATCCCTTCCAGTTAGGCCGCAACTCCACCTCAGCATCTTCATTTCAGTGACCTCCAGTCTGTGTTCATGGGCTTTCTTAACTGCCCAGGCCTCCGCTCCGTATGTCAACGCGGGCCGCACGACACGACTGTTTTATAGATTTTGCCCTTAAGTTTTTCATTCCTTCTACCACAAAGTATTGCAGTCATTTTCCTCCAATTCATCAATTAATTTACTAGATGTGCTATTTCGTTGGCCTGTTCTCCGTCTGCATCAAAGGTTGAGCCCAGCTAATAAGAGTATAGAAACTCTAACTTGTACTAAACATGATTATTTCAAGTATGCATTGTGATGATCTATGAATTAATTTCTATTATACATTATTCATTATCTCATTTCCATTTTCATATGATGTGTCTGATAATTCGTGAACTGTGATTCCATTCATTCATCTGTGAATTTATTATATTGTCATCCAATTTATCTATGTTCTGTTACAGGCTCTGAAAATTGATGAAATGGAACAAATTATTTGGACAAGACACTAGAAAAATTCTACTCGGTCGGTTTTGAAATCATACCTCAAGAAACTTGCGAGATCTTCGTCTGCACTGCACTAGCATTTCAGGTAATTATCCAACTAGCCTACTATTTTGTATTCATTTCAGTGACAAATATTCATACAACTGAAATAGAGAGCAAACCTTTGTTTAGGAGGAAATTAAAAGACTCGAATAGTGCTTTTTCAGTGCTACAGAACTTTTCGAATCAAGACAAGTTGAACTCATGATTGCTGTGTTCAGAAATAAATGTATTAATACAACGTTATATGTATGCTACTTTATTGTATATGACAATTGTAAATATTGGTGACATACTCAGTTATGCAGAAATAAAAGTTATAATTATTATTAAATACGTCCGTTCTTTAGACCTCACCGCTCGGTGAGTGGTACCATAGATATAGATAGCATAATTAGAAGTGCCATAGTAGAGGGCGTCTATGTGACGCTGGTAGTCTCTCATACTGTGCCGTTCTTACAATCTCACCCGTCCAAAACAGTAATAATTGACAGTAGTCGACAGTAGAACTTCCGTCAGGAACTCCACACTAATAAAAAGCAATTCGTATATTTAATACTGTATACTATAATATTATTATATGGGCTGGAATATACTACCACCGTTTGTATGTGTTTCGTATGACAAAAGTGTGTGAAGGAATGTCTAAAACTTGGGAATTCCAGTCGCGATGCAAATCATTCATTCATTCACTATTATAATTTTTACCACACTTGATTGTTTCTTTTCAGCCATTGGTGATAAGATGCTAAAACAACCATGCCATTGGCGGTATTCGAACCCACAACCAGCACAACGCAGCCATAGCAGCTGCTTTAGGCCGGATTGTATTTTTAATTATTTAAAAACTATTTAAACAATAGATACCAAATCCTCAAAATTAATAATAAAACCAGCCTTGATTATAGTCTTGCACAGGGAACAGTCCTGTCTCCGATTCTCTTCCTAATCTACATGAATGATCTTCCCAAGTTAGAATTAAAAAATGGAGTGTCAATCGCTTTTGCCGATGACACTTGATTGTTATTCAAGGGAGCCAATTGGGAGGATACTAAGAAAGCAGCAGAATCCGGGCTCAAAATAGTGAAATCCTGGTTCTACTTCTTCCTCACCCCCTGTTTCTCTTCCCGATATTTTCAATGCATGTTAGTTAACATAACTAAGTTGCATGTTATCCCTTTATGATTTTCTTGCATTATTGTTAGTCATTGAACACTCAGCATCTGTGCTCAGGTTTTTTCAAACCTTGCAGGGACTTGGTTTAATATATCTATATTATTTATCCTATTTGATGGAATTTCATTTTTCATTTTATATTGTATTTTAGTTTTTTATAATCATTGTTATTGTAATTATGTTTTTGGGAAAAATGAAGATTTGATTTGATTTGCAGTCGTCGCTGCCGCACCACGATCACTCGGCGGCATCCACATCATCTAGTGGTGGTGGATCTACATGCAAGGAGCATGCGCACTACCACTGGATGTGGATGCTGGATGAGTTGGGCAACCTCGGCCGCTCCAGTACCAACTGCCCGACCAGGTGTTGCTAACCATATTCGGCTACTTGCTGTCGGTTTCAGGGCATCAGCTCTGGTAAGTAGCAAATTAACAATAATTATCTGTGGTTTTATTGAATTATAATGTCGCATCCACACTATCGCCCAAGTGCGTACTAATGACGACGACCGCGAGAGTGTGGATTGGTGGTTTGCCAGTGCTGGCCTTGGTTGGCCTACGCTGGGCTGGCCGACGCTGGCCGACGTTGGGCCAATATGTAGCTACAACAGCTGAAACCATACAGGCTGCTATACCTTACTATCATTCTCTAACTTATTGACTTGGACTCTTCAGGTATTATGTGTGTAGGTGTTGTGATCGAATTCCCATCTAGCTGTTAACCCTGTTGTCAATATTTGCAGTAGCACAAGTCTTCGGGGTGATTTACAGCATTTAATTTGGATTACTGTTTAGTAATAATCATTCATTATTTAGCATTTGAATAAATGCAATTTCTCATGAATTTTCATCTGTAGACTGGCTGGCCGCTATGGCTTCGAATAAAATGAGCGCTGCTATCCAGAGATTGTCAGTTTGGTGTAAGCGTGAGCATACCTGACGCTGACTAGCAATTAGGGTTCGATTCCCGGGCTGGCAAATAATTTCTAGATAGTAGCTCTCATCGAATTTCCATCCAGCTGTTAACCCTGTTGTCAATATGTGCAGTAGCACAAGTATTCGGGGTGATTTACAGCATTTAATTTGGATTTTCGTTTAGTAATAACTATTCATTAATTAGCATTTGAATAAATGCAATTTGTCATTAATTCCCATCCAGCTGTATATACCGTACTCATGGATGAATATAATAATATATAGCCTATCTATAGATATCTATCTATGTGAAGGCCATCTCACACCGCCGTAGCGTAGCTTGTAATACGTTTTTGAAAAACGTAGCCGACATATTTCCTAATGTTAGCCAATCTGTCCATTTGAATCTGGCATGGCATAATAATAATATTCGTATGGCTTTTATTGGTGGGGAGTTCCTGACGGAAGTTTCTCCTCGCCTGAATATATATCATTTAAGCCGTCAATGTGCCTCACGACTGTCATACTTCAGCCGTGACCGACAGTTTAACGTGCCCATCCAATTTAACTTGAGGAGATAGAACAGCTACGTCTTCCGAAGACTTATTTCAATAGGCATTTTACGAGGTGTTTCCTAAGCGACGGCTCTACGATTCTACCCGAGCGACATTGTAGGCTAGTCTATAAGTCGGCAGGTCAGGATTGGTTGGTTGCTCCGTTTGGGTTGCTGCTAGTGAGGTCCACGTTATAATTGCACTAGAAAACAAAGAAAACAGCGTTGCCAGAGGATAGCTGCTGTTACTGCTATAGGCCTATCTCATGTCATATTAACAGTGCAAGCAGGCTTTATTTTATTATAGATATGGTAACAACTGCATCAGAAGTGTCTCAAACACAATAGTAGGTACTACATGAACTTTCTGGAAGTGATTTGAAAACAAAATGTTAAAACAACAGAACTGAAAGTTTTCAACCTTATCATTCTACCTCCATTTAGAGAGGCTTTGTTTTGTTTGAGCCGAATGAAATCTTCTATATATATATATATATATATATATATATATATATATATATATATATAATATATATATATATATATAAATGAATGTCTGTTTGTGTGTTTGTTCCCTATGAAAAATACTTGACATAACGGCATGAAACTTTGGGAATATGTTGTGTGAATATTGAAGATGGTTTCTGACCAGAAATTTTAATGGGGTGGCTAATAATGATTGGGTATTAATCCATTTTACAGACCTATGTTTTCGAAATTGTCGGCCTAGCGGCTACCGAAGAACGGAAAGATGATCATGATTCAAGATCATATTGAGATAATATGATTTAGCATCTAAAGTTACCAGCTGTAATAAACACGTCACCCTATGATAAATTGTATAGGCTACTGGTATTACAACGGTAGTTTGGAGTTGAAGTGTAGTTGATTGATACCAGATGTAGATAATGGTTCCTTAGAAGACCTATACAAATAATTATCACTCCCCTATCAATGAGTAGGCTAGCCGGAAAATGTTGGAAAAAAATTATCACCTCATGGAAGAGAGTTGTTCATATTGCATTCATTAATGCCAGAATAATTTACATGTTTTTTTAATTTAGCTTAGCTTATATTCATCCTAAAATGAAAGAATATGTAATTCTGTGTGTTTCGTTGTACATCGCATATTTCCTGGACCATCTATTGACCATCATTCCATAAGGCATTCACCTTACCATGTTCATAACCTTACTAAATAGGATCCTTTTTCATCCTTTGAAACCCTTAGAGGCAAAATATCTCAAATTCCGTTCTTAGTGCGCGTCTAGCATGTTTGAAGAATATTTGTGCAGAGTTTTAAGTCTGTAGGCCAATTAGTTTGAGCTGTAATGTGATTTTACATGAACATTTTCAAAAAATGCCCTCTCCTGGACCCCTCTCTGCTCCTGGTCGGAATTTTTCTGCATAGATCTAATTTCAGCTCCCTCAGGGGGGCAAATTTCTGAAAATCCTTTCTTAGTGGATGTTTTGAGGCTATCATAAACAATTGTGCAAAATTTCAAGTTTTTAGGCTCAGTAGTTTGGGCTGTGGTGTGATTTCAGTCTGTCGGGGCTTAGCCTTTATAGATATAGAGAAGATAAAGTAAAGAGCTATACACTCGGGATAGGAAAATTATGTTTGACGCATCATCACGTCTGAACTACTGGACTGATTAACTTGAAATTTTGCATATAGATTCTCAATTAACCAAGTATGATTATAGGCCTATTTTTCAATTATTCAAAATTTTATTACATCAAGTTTTCAGTTTGTCAAGTTTCAAATAGATCCTTGCGGAGCACGGGTTTCTGCTGGTAGTAACATATTTATCAATTATCAGAACAATATTATTGAGGTTAAGTGGACTCAGGTAGATAGCAATAATAAAACATATTTATGTTCTTTTTTGAATTTCTATCATATGATTTTGTCATTTCCAATGATCAAACCATATGTTAGAGTATCTCATGTCAATCAATAAATTATTACAGTTCCATATGGCCTTCACCTTACAATGTTCATAAGCTTACTTAATATGATCCTTTTTTATCCTTCGAAACCCTTAGAGACAAAATATCTCAAAATCCGTTCGTATATTTAATACTGTATACTATAATATTATTATATGGGCTGGAATATACTACCACCGTTTGTATGTGTTTCGTATGACAAAAGTGTGTGAAGGAATGTCTAAAACTTGGGAATTCCAGTCGCGATGCAAATCATTCATTCATTCACTATTATAATTTTTACCACACTTGATTGTTTCTTTTCAGCCATTGGTGATAAGATGCTAAAACAACCATGCCATTGGCGGTATTCGAACCCACAACCAGCACAACGCAGCCATAGCAGCTGCTTTAGGCCGGATTGTATTTTTAATTATTTAAAAACTATTTAAACAATAGATACCAAATCCTCAAAATTGATAATAAAACCAGCCTTGATTATAGTCTTGCACAGGGAACAGTCCTGTCTCCGATTCTCTTCCTAATCTACATGAATGATCTTCCCAAGTTAGAATTAAAAAATGGAGTGTCAATCGCTTTTGCCGATGACACTTGATTGTTATTCAAGGGAGCCAATTGGGAGGATACTAAGAAAGCAGCAGAATCCGGGCTCAAAATAGTGAAATCCTGGTTCTACTTCTTCCTCACCCCCTGTTTCTCTTCCCGATATTTTCAATGCATGTTAGTTAACATAACTAAGTTGCATGTTATCCCTTTATGATTTTCTTGCATTATTGTTAGTCATTGAACACTCAGCATCTGTGCTCAGGTTTTTTCAAACCTTGCAGGGACTTGGTTTAATATATCTATATTATTTATCCTATTTGATGGAATTTCATTTTTCATTTTATATTGTATTTTAGTTTTTTATAATCATTGTTATTGTAATTATGTTTTTGGGAAAAATGAAGATTTGATTTGATTTGCAGTCGTCGCCGCCGCACCACGATCACTCGGCGGCATCCACATCTAGTGGTGGTGGATCTACATGCAAGGAGCATGCGCACTACCACTGGATGTGGATGCTGGATGAGTTGGGCAACCTCGGCCGCTCCAGTACCAACTGCCCGACCAGGTGTTGCTAACCATATTCGGCTACTTGCTGTCGGTTTCAGGGCATCAGCTCTGGTAAGTAGCAAATTAACAATAATTATCTGTGGTTTTATTGAATTATAATGTCGCATCCACACTATCGCCCAAGTGCGTACTAATGACGACGACCGCGAGAGTGTGGATGGGTGGTTTGCCAGTGCTGGCCTTGGTTGGCCTACGCTGGGCTGGCCGACGCTGGCCGACGTTGGGCCAATATGTAGCTACAACAGCTGAAACCATACAGGCTATACCTTACTATCATTCTCTAACTTATTGACTTGGACTCTTCAGGTATTATGTGTGTAGGTGTTGTGATCGAATTCCCATCTAGCTGTTAACCCTGTTGTCAATATTTGCAGTAGCACAAGTCTTCGGGGTGATTTACAGCATTTAATTTGGATTACTGTTTAGTAATAATCATTCATTATTTAGCATTTGAATAAATGCAATTTCTCATGAATTTTCATCTGTAGACTGGCTGGCCGCTATGGCTTCGAATAAAATGAGCGCTGCTATCCAGAGATTGTCAGTTTGGTGTAAGCGTGAGCATACCTGACGCTGACTAGCAATTAGGGTTCGATTCCCGGGCTGGCAAATAATTTCTAGATAGTAGCTCTCATCGAATTTCCATCCAGCTGTTAACCCTGTTGTCAATATGTGCAGTAGCACAAGTATTCGGGGTGATTTACAGCATTTAATTTGGATTTTCGTTTAGTAATAACTATTCATTAATTAGCATTTGAATAAATGCAATTTGTCATTAATTCCCATCCAGCTGTATATACCGTACTCATGGATGAATATAATAATATATAGCCTATCTATAGATATCTATCTATGTGAAGGCCATCTCACACCGCCGTAGCGTAGCTTGTAATACGTTTTTGAAAAACGTAGCCGACATATTTCCTAATGTTAGCCAATCTGTCCATTTGAATCTGGCATGGCATAATAATAATATTCGTATGGCTTTTATTGGTGGGGAGTTCCTGACGGAAGTTTCTCCTCGCCTGAATATATATCATTTAAGCCGTCAATGGGCCTCACGACTGTCATACTTCAGCCGTGACCGACAGTTTAACGTGCCCATCCAATTTAACTTGAGGAGATAGAACAGCTACGTCTTCCGAAGACTTATTTCAATAGGCATTTTACGAGGTGTTTCCTAAGCGACGGCTCTACGATTCTACCCGAGCGACATTGTAGGCTAGTCTATAAGTCGGCAGGTCAGGATTGGTTGGTTGCTCCGTTTGGGTTGCTGCTAGTGAGGTCCACGTTATAATTGCACTAGAAAACAAAGAAAACAGCGTTGCCAGAGGATAGCTGCTGTTACTGCTATAGGCCTATCTCATGTCATATTAACAACTGTTCATTCTTGTTTAAAATAATCAATTATGTTTTATTCGTCAAGGAAATACACATTCCAATGATTAAACAATAGGTGATAAAATTTGATTATTCATTTATTTTTCTAAACACTATAATCATAATATAATTATGACGATGGAGGAAGAACTAGGCAGAGCCTGTACCATTTCTCTTCCAAATTTTGATAGAAAGTTGATGTTTTCCAAAGAAATAATTGAGATTAAATATTTTGTTCATCAATTATATTATTCTATATTGTTAAAACACGATCTGGCGACGTTGAGGAGCTAGAGAAGGATAGAGAAGGATCTGCTTTGTCGAATGATAGACACGGTTGGCAATACCAATGTTAATTAATAATACTGCCATTATAACGTGGACCTCATGTATGTAAATTGTTATGTATTTTTTATTTCTGCACTTTTTTGTAATTGATTTGAAATCCAGGTTATATGCTTCTTTTATTAAAATGTTTATATTGTTTTGTTCAAAAGGCAAATACATTGATTCGGATTTGTTTCAGTAGTTGACCGCAGTGTCTTTTATATTATCTGTTTCAGTTGGGGCAAACTGAGCCGCTTCGGCGAGCGGGCCAATAATTTCAACATTGTTTCAATTCCAAGTTGATTGTTTTGAATTAATATAGTCTACTGTTACAGAGAGACTATGCCTTTTGAAAATATAAACGGTTACCTGATAAGTACCTTAATTTGTGTTATGAAATATGATTGATATCCAACTATTTAATAAATTTCTCAATTTGAAAGATTCAAATGATATTATTTCGATTATTTACTTGCCCACCAAGTGCAGTTTTCTCGGTGAAAGCTTAAACCGAATTGGATCAGCTGGTGTGTTTTAATATCAATTAAACTTAACATGGATTTAATTCATATTAAGCCGACATTTGGTTCAAACTGGTACTGTGAAAACGGCTTTTAAATCGTTAGAATTATTCAAGTAATTAGTATGGTGATTATTATCATAGAAAAAAGATATCATAAGAAGATAACCCTATGGTATAGATTGTTTATGTTTCATCGTGCGTTTTAAAACAGTAAAGAAAAAAGTATCTCAGGTTTGGCTGAAATTTGCACCATAGATGAAGCTTTATCTGAGAAATGTCTGAGCCAAATTTGGCACCCCCAGCTACTATACAGGGTGAGTTATGCAGCTTCAAACGTAAAATTTGCAAATTTTCAAACGGTGAGGAATTTTGCAAATCGGATTCCAGATTCATGTTCCTCTCATCAAAGAGCATAAGGTCACGAAGTTAGAGCGATTTTGATTTTTCACAAAAAAATTAGATAAACCATGGATTTTATGAAAAATGCGAATGTGCCAGATTCGGTTGATATTCGAACTATGGAAAGAGGTTGACTCAACAAGTGATAGATAAATGTCTTTTATTTTCATTTTATAACATTACAAATGATGTGGGCGAAGTTGAGGCAATAAGAGCCCCCCTCTTCCACTTGACCCACAAGTATGGGTCTGTTTGTGTAAATGGCAGAAGATAAGAAAAGATTCATTGAACAATTGACAAGTTTACTTGATAGAATACTTGACAATTATATAGTCTAAAATAAGAACTTAGTCAAAAATAACAGATTAAACTAGCTGACGTACAAACAACTCTAAAGTAATTTTTCACTAAGTTACCAAGAGGGATTATTAACTATGGAATGAGAAAGAAATCAATAAAAATGCTTACTTTCTTAATCAGATTCAGTATAGTTTTTAGTATAAAAGATTTTTTTTTCAAAGAGCAAAGAATAAAGAGTTAACCTGATTTCAAAAACTCAGTCCAAGTAAACTGAAGATCAGTAGTAAATTATACAAGAAAATTTACAATAATCAAAAATATAATAGCTGTAAATTCTGCTCAAAATAAGATCTAGTTGCACGAAATTTGTTTAATAACTGATTAAATTATTAGATTTTTCTGTATTAGCTGTTATGCTACTATAGCGGTGACTGAGGACTCTATAGATTTGTTTCTTCAAGTATTTCAGAAGAAGTTGCTGTTGTGGGCTGTACAGCTCGCTTTCCTGATAGATTTTCCTTTGAGAATCTGATCTGTTTCATTTTCATGATGGCCTATGGGCTATGTGAGATAATGGGATGATGTTCCAGTAATTTAACCATAACCATTGAACGGTTCATCAGAGCCTTATTTTGTAGCAAACGTTGTTGTATAATATAACATTTTTCTTATCATCATATACCGTAGTTGAAAATTTTGTCACTGCAATTAATAAAATCAAACTGAGAGATTTAATGCTTCAAAAAAAAGCAGGACCGCATCTCTAGTAGAATTTTCCCTAGTTTTTATATCTCTAACTTTTGTTAGCTTCATAGTAGCTTTGTACGCATGAGGACCTTTTTTGTATAATATCAAATTGACTGTTGAGTAACAAGTTCTAATTACTAACTAAAGTCAAGAGTAAAGAGCTATTTTATAGCTTCAAAGAAAAATTTGAATCATATTCTCAATGTAGCCTATTCCTTAGCAATGTTACCTCAATAACTTACTTTTGAAAGACTTCTTGTTGAATATTTTAGAAATATTTCAAGCCAGAACAAGTGAATAACTTTTCTCCATTTATTTCGATTTTCAATATAATAATTATATACCGTAGTTAGTAGGTAGCTTTTGAATTTGCCGGTTGATAACCTAGTTTGAATTTGCTGACGTACAAACAACTCTAAAGTCATTTTTCACCAAGTTACCAAGAGGGATTATTAACTATGGAATGAGAAAGAAATCAATAAAAATGCTTACTTTCTTAATCAGATTCAGTATAGTTTTTAGTATAAAAGATTTTTTTTTCAAAGAGCAAAGAATAAAGAGTTAACCTGATTTCAAAAACTCAGTCCAAGTAAACTGAAGATCAGTAGTAAATTATACAAGAAAATTTACAATAATCAAAAATATAATAGCTGTAAATTCTGCTCAAAATAAGATCTAGTTGCACGAAATTTGTTTAATAACTGATTAAATTATTAGATTTTTCTGTATTAGCTGTTATGCTACTATAGCGGTGACTGAGGACTCTATAGATTTGTTTCTTCAAGTATTTCAGAAGAAGTTGCTGTTGTGGGCTGTACAGCTCGCTTTCCTGATAGATTTTCCTTTGAGAATCTGATCTGTTTCATTTTCATGATGGCCTATGGGCTATGTGAGATAATGGGATGATGTTCCAGTAATTTAACCATAACCATTGAACGGTTCATCAGAGCCTTATTTTGTAGCAAACGTTGTTGTATAATATAACATTTTTCTTATCATCATATACCGTAGTTGAAAATTTTGTCACTGCAATTAATAAAATCAAACTGAGAGATTTAATGCTTCAAAAAAAAGCAGGACCGCATCTCTAGTAGAATTTTCCCTAGTTTTTATATCTCTAACTTTTGTTAGCTTCATAGTAGCTTTGTACGCATGAGGACCTTTTTTGTATAATATCAAATTGACTGTTGAGTAACAAGTTCTAATTACTAACTAAAGTCAAGAGTAAAGAGCTATTTTATAGCTTCAAAGAAAAATTTGAATCATATTCTCAATGTAGCCTATTCCTTAGCAATGTTACCTCAATAACTTACTTTTGAAAGACTTCTTGTTGAATATTTTAGAAATATTTCAAGCCAGAACAAGTGAATAACTTTTCTCCATTTATTTCGATTTTCAATATAATAATTATATACCGTAGTTAGTAGGTAGCTTTTGAATTTGCCGGTTGATAACCTAGTTTGAATTTGCCGGTGAGCCATCTTGATAATGATGTTTCAAAACCTTTTGAATAATGAAGAATGAAGAGTGAATCTTTTTATGAATCATTCTTTCAAACGTAATCAAGACATCAATCTATAGTTATAAAATTCCTTATCTATAAAAAATCATTTGAGAACCATTGAATGTCGATATTTTCTCCAAATGCATCAATCAGAAGTACTTATATATATTCCCAACTTTTCAATGAATAATGGTATAAATCAACTAGAGAATATATTTGAAACTTTTAAAATCATCATTTGAATATCATAATTCTATTTTGATGATAGATATACTTAATTATTTTCTATTATTTTTTTGCGTTGTGTAGTGGTACGGCTGGCTACCTGCTGTTCAAGCTAATCAGCTGTTTGATGCTCATTATTTTTTCAACTATGAATTGCGTTAATAGTGCTTCCAATAAACAGGATAATTTGATACATCAGAGAAATAATTTAAATATTCTATTTGAACGTATCAATTGTTAATACTTAATTATTTTTTCATTATTATTTTGCGGTGTGTAGTGGTACAGCTGGTTACCAAAATCCGTCTCCATCGAGGTCAGTTACGTTGCAAGCACGCGTTGCATTTTTACCTCCTATGTCCTTCTGATACCCTGGTATTGGTTTTTGATTTTCCTATCTCTTCAATGTTAAATTTTTGGTTCAAGTGATACAGAATGACGTCAGGGTGATACAGAGATACAGAACGGCGTCCATCTTTGATTTGATACGGATTTAACCTCTATGGATAATCTCTACAGAGGATCAAATCCATAAATAAATATTATTTAAATAATTCTCTATTATATCAGTGTTTAATGATATTTAGATAGTTTTTAATATTGGTTTCAATTGACCTACAGATTTTTTGGTTAAATATTTTTTTGACTGAAAATTGTACTCAACTCAAAATGAATTGAGGTTATGAAAATATTAACCACCAATAACCAATTTTTGGAATTTTTAGTCAAAATTGAAATTTAAAAGAGGAATAGGACAGTTTTAATCTCATCTTTCCAATCATTTTTATTAAAATTATATGTAGAGATAATTAAAGAATAAAACGGTTTATTTGGTAAACAGATACAGGAATTTGGAGGTTAGCCTAGTATTCAGTCGAAACTTCAGTAGATAGTTAGGCATTTAAACACCATTATATTTGAAAAGGGTATCAATAAATACATTATAAAAATATTAACCACTTGATATATTGTATCTTCAAAACTAAAAAATGTTTTGGTTGAAACTTGAATATTTAGAAAATTCTTCTCTTCAGTAGTGGAGTACCAAATTTATTGGTTTAAATGCTAGTAAGCTTACTGTATTTTAATATAAAACGTAGCTGGTAATGGTTTATTCACTGATAAACAAACATGAACATTTGCAAATAGGTTATGGGTTAGTTTACAATATTATTCCAGGTTTTGTATGGTATCATAGCCAAGGGTGTCGTTGACAAGTTTATTCATTTTATTTATTGTCAATTGCTAATCATAATGTTATACAATAATTAGATTCGGAGAAAAACAACAGGCCCAAAATTTTGAGGCTACCTATGTTTTTCTTTAAAAGAATGAGGTTAGAATTCCACTTTCAAGCCCAATTTTTACTTCATAAATAACAGTTTGGTGAGATAAAATCAATTTGCATAAACCAACGTACGGTGGTAAACACTTTTCGAATAGTCAATAAGTTCATTTTATTTAGGCTATTTGATGATACATAAAACTTATTCATTTAAATGATTGGAAAGGAGCTAAAGGCACAGGCCGAAACTTTTCCTTCTCCGAATTTTGATTCATAAGCTAGTCAAGAAAGTTGGTTATGTATTATAATTTGAACCATTTATTCATTAACGCTCATGTTTTCCTAGTTTTATCCCAACCTAGCAAATAATAACAGTTTAGCTTGTTAGAACGACAACTTGGTAAGTACCGGTAAACCTAATGATAAATCTATAATGTAATAATGGAAAGAATCGGCTTGTACACGTAGGGGATAGGATATTTTTCAATGACGCATCATCCCCAGGAGACGTCTCCACCGTTCAGCTGCTTTTGTGATAATGCATATTATAATTTGAATGAATTTATGATTGATGATTTAAATTTTTATTGAAAGTGGTCACTGTTTTATTTGCCATTTGAATAGTTGTTCTGTAATTATGTGTATTGAATACAATGAATGAAACAGAAGGTATTGGAGGTATCTCAGTAGGTCGAGTTTGTGAAGTTTTCAGTTAGTCCCTAGCAAAGCACGGGTTACCTGCTGTAGGTAATATTTTGTTTTTTTATTTGACCACTCTACAGTAAGATTGTACACAATAATAATAATGTGGGTCTGTTTTTGCAGTTGCTTGGTATGGATTGTAAGACACAGAAGAAGACGCATTTAGATGTTTTTGGATCTTGAATCTTGATGCTCACAGAAAAGCAAGTCAACCAGACAGGTGAGTCACACAACATAAGTATACTTTTACTCAAGTAGGCCTATACTTACTTAGTTACTTACAACTTAATAGTTGCTACAATACTCTTTTCTGGCTATCAAGTTTGTCAGTGGCTCAATTCAGGGCAGTATTCCACCACCAATTCAATTCAATACTAGCAGATAACCCGTGCACCGCAATGGGCTAATTAAAAATTTAACAGACTTAAAACTTGACCTACCTTAATCTTGAAGAATTAACAATAGGCTAATATTCTTTTATATTAAAAGAATTAATATAACCATCCACGGTGAATAATTAATAATCTATATGCAAATTGTCAAGTTAATCAGTCCAGTAGTTGAGGCGTGATGCTTGATACTTACTTGATACTTGTAGATATCCCACTAGTAGCGCGACAGCGCCGTGGTCGTCCCTGCGGAACACACCGTCATCATAGAATTCGTGCAGGCTATAGTAAGGCTTTTGTTGTAAGTGTCTCTTCTGGAGGTCCTTGAAGGTGCCTATGCTTTTGATATTTTTTATTTCTTCTTCTGGGAGATGGTTGTAAATCCTGCTGCATCTGGTTGTAAATCTGGGCCCCTCTTGCGCCAGTCCAGTTCTCACTGTCAGTATATGGGTGTCATTATGTCGTCTTGTGTTGTATCCATGTATATGTTGGTTCCGTTGGAAATAATCCGGTCTTCTTTCAACCATCAGAGCTGATTCAAAGACAAGGGAGTGTTAGTATTCCAGTCTCAATAAACAAAGTTTTGCAATGTGCCAGGTAGTTTTCATTGTTTATAATTCTAACGATCCTTTTCTGTAGGTGAAGAAGCATGATTTTTTCAAGTATGCATTGTGATGATCTATGAATTTCTATTATGCATTATT
Source organism: Nilaparvata lugens (assembly GCF_014356525.2). Taxonomy (NCBI): domain Eukaryota; kingdom Metazoa; phylum Arthropoda; class Insecta; order Hemiptera; family Delphacidae; genus Nilaparvata; species Nilaparvata lugens. The sequence continues at coordinate 16,590 of NW_024090708.1, forward strand.
CATTATCTCATTTCTATTTTCATATGATGCGTCTGATAATTGGTGAACTGTGATTCCATTCATTCATCTGTGAATTTCTTATTTTTTCATCTAATTTATCTATGTTCTTTTACAGGCTCTGAAAATTGATGAAATGGAACAAATTATTTGGACAAGACACTAGAAAAATTCTACTCGGTCGGTTTTGAAATCATACCTCAAGAAACTTGCGAGATTTTGTTTTTTTATTTGACCACTCTACAGTAAGATTGTACACAATAATAATAACGTGGGTCTGTTTTTGCAGTTGCTTGGTATGGATTGTAAGACACAGAAGAAGACGCATTTAGATGTTTTTGGATCTTGAATCTTGATGCTCACAGAAAAGCAAGTCAACCAGACAGGTGAGTCACACAACATAAGTATACTTTTACTCAAGTAGGCCTATACTTACTTAGTTACTTACAACTTAATAGTTGCTACAATACTCTTTTCTGGCTATCAAGTTTGTCAGTGGCTCAATTCAGGGCAGTATTCCACCACCAATTCAATTCAATACTAGCAGATAACCCGTGCACCGCAATGGGCTAATTAAAAATTTAACAGACTTAAAACTTGACCTACCTTAATCTTGGAGAATAAGCTAATAGGCTAATATTCTTTTATATTAAAAGAATTAATATAACCATCCACGGTGAATAATTAATAATCTATATGCAAATTGTCAAGTTAATCAGTCCAGTAGTTGAGGCGTAATGCTTGATACTTGTAGATATCCCACTAGTAGCGCGACAGCGCCGTGGTCGTCCCTGCGGAACACACCGTCATCATAGAATTCGTGCAGGCTATAGTAAGGCTTTTGTTGTAAGTGTCTCTTCTGGAGGTCCTTGAAGGTGCCTATGCTTTTGATATTTTTTATTTCTTCTTCTGGGAGATGGTTGTAAATCCTGCTGCATCTGGTTGTAAATCTGGGCCCCTCTTGCGCCAGTCCAGTTCTCACTGTCAGTATATGGGTGTCATTATGTCGTCTTGTGTTGTATCCATGTATATGTTGGTTCCGTTGGAAATAATCCGGTCTTCTTTCAACCATCAGAGCTGATTCAAAGACAAGGGAGTGTTAGTATTCCAGTCTCAATAAACAAAGTTTTGCAATGTGCCAGGTAGTTTTCATTGTTTATAATTCTAACGATCCTTTTCTGTAGGTGAAGAAGCATGATTTTTTCAAGTATGCATTGTGATGATCTATGAATTTCTATTATGCATTATTCATTATCTCATTTCTATTTTCATATGATGCGTCTGATAATTGGTGAACTGTGATTCCATTCATTCATCTGTGAATTTCTTATTTTTTCATCTAATTTATCTATGTTCTTTTACAGGCTCTGAAAATTGATGAAATGGAACAAATTATTTGGACAAGACACTAGAAAAATTCTACTCGGTCGGTTTTGAAATCATACCTCAAGAAACTTGCGAGATCTTCGTCTGCACTGCACTAGCATTTCAGGTAACTATCCGAATAGCCTACTATTTTGTATTCATTTCAGTGACAAATATTCATTTGTACCGTAAATGAATAAATGAATATCACAACTGAAATAGAGAGCAAACCTTTGTTTAGGAGGAAATTAAAAGACTCGAATAGTGCTTTTACAGTGCTACAGAACTTTTCGAATCAAGACAAGTTGAACTCATGATTGCTGTGTTCAGAAATAAAAGTATTAATTCAACATCATATCTATGCTACTTTATTGTATATAACAATTGTAAATATATGATTGTTATGGTGACTTACTCAGTTATGTACATGCAGAAATTAAGCATATTTTTAATAACACAGTGTTATGATGTGGCAATTTAATATCTGGGTAGAATGGATCCCTGCAAGCCATTTTTTAAAAATATACAGCAATTTGACTCTTCACTGTTTATTAATGCTGCAGGCTCTTACTTTTCAAAGATATCTTGAATATATTAGATCTAATAAGCGATCTACATGAGCACTTTACTAGAGAGTGTATTCAAGTTGATACCGGTCAGGCTTTTTATTTTAGGGAGCTTCCTCCATCTAGGGATCTAGGGTCTCTAAAGCCTGATGTTTTTGCATATATGTCCTGCATATATAGTATATAGATAAACGTGACGTGTGGTTAATGTGGTAATTTGTTGTTTGCAGGGTTTGTTGGAGGCGAACGACATCCACAACAATGGGATAGCGGGGTTCGGGCGCCAACCCGACAGTGACAGTGGTGCACTGCGAGATCCACCACGGACAGACGGGTGGCTTGTACGGGCTCGGCCAGTTCATCGACAACCGCATCCATTCCCACAGCAACCCCACCGCAACGAGATCTACAACGGCCATCAGGGTGGCGTCTTCATCTTGGGCGAAGGCCGCGGCTTGATCGAGCATAACAATATCTATGGTGAGTGAATTGCAAACATCACTATGTTATGCCTAGTCCTCAGTCGCTGGCCCGCGTTGGTCTTGCCATCTACACTGCAATGTGGCCAGTGCCCAATCAAGGCCAGCGTCAAACAATACATGCACAATGGAAACTCGGCTAGAATCGTGACGTCAAAATCCGCCATCTTGAAAGAAAGCCAATCTAGCCAGTGCCGCCCAGAGTGGCAATGATTTAGCCAGTTCTTCTGTCCTATTACATCAGCTGTTCAACTTTGTCGCCTTGACAAAATGTAGCTTGTATCAGAATTTATAAGAGTTTTTCCAATCACTTGATAAATCAAAATTATTCATTATATCACAAATATTTTATTCGATAATTTATTAGATACTCATTTACACAGAAAAATCAGCAAAACAAACGACAAAACAGGCATTGGTTGACTAGTGTGGATGGGTGGTTTGGCCTTCATTGGCCTACGGTGGGGGGCTGGCCTCCGCTCGAGAAAAATTGGAGCGATGGCCAATGAAGGCCAGCGCTGGCAAACTACCCATCGACACACTGGCGGTGGTCATCATTGGGCCAACATGTGGCTGCGGCATAAGGACCCTTATTACTGCCTTGGCGGCTCCACCGGTTTATTACCGCGTGTCAGCGCGTTCTACTGACTGCTACAAGTCACCACCAGGTTTCTAGTGGTCGGTGATATCTGTATTCGCCTCACTTGTTTGTGCTGTCCACGTTGGCAGCAGATGATGTCGAATCGATGACATGAATCATTTTGTAGTGGGATAGCTCTAGGTGAACTAGAGACTCGACTGCACTGGATATAGAGTGCTGTCTTTGAGTCTTTCAACCCGGCTCACCCTGAGGGTTGAAGGTTGGGGCCGGCAACGATAAGATAGCCTTGGATGCAGTAGCTAGATTTTAGGAGTTGATAAGTGACGTCGTTCGGCCCCTCGAAATAAACTCCTAATAGCCTCTCTTATTTGGAAAGTCCAGAAAGTTGGTTATGTATTATAATTTAAACCATTTATTCATTAATGCTCATGTTTTCCTAGTTTTATCCCAACCTAGCAAATAATAACAGTTTAGTTTGTTGAAACATCAACTTGATAAATAGCCTACTTCTAATGATAAATCTATAATATAATAAAGGAAGGAATCGGCTTATACATGTTGGGGATAGGAAATACACAAACGACGCATCATCACGTCTCAACTACTCAACTGATTAACTTGAAATGTTGCTTATAGATTCTTTATTTACTGAGGATGGTTATAGGCCTTTTTTAAATCGTTCAAGATCTCAGTAGGTAGATTTTGTAAAGTTTTCAGTTGCCAGGGTTCACGGGTTACACCTGCTAATGGACAATTATTTGCTCTTTAAATATGAGTGCTCTACAGTAAGATTGTAAACTTTAATTATATGTGTCTGTTTTTGCAGTGACTCAATGTGGATTGTGAAGACACAGAAGGGGACGCATTTGGATCTTGAATCATGAATGTTGAATCTTGATGCTCACAGAAAAGGAAGTCAACCAGACAGGTGGGACACACAACTTAAGTTACTTATTCTCAGTTATAATTAAGTATACTTACTTCTTACTAAGTTAATAGCTACTTACGTACAACTTAATAGTTGCTACAGTACCCTTTTCTGGCTATCAAGTTTGTTAGTGGCTCAATTCAGGGCAGTATTTTATCACCAACTCTATGTAATATATCTATTTTGATGATCTGGTAGTATCCGAATCGAAATACTTCTACTACTAATTGAAAAATTGCACTATAGTGTTCGATTTTGATGACACTACAGTCTAAATTTTGAATAATAGTTATTAAAAACTATTACCCACGTTTAGAGCGCTTTCGATTTTCAAATCCATTTTTAACACACATTAATAACTATTATTCAAAAATTGGACTGTAGTGTCGTCAAAAATACGAGTAGATCAAAATTGAATTATCAACTAGCAGTTGGTCATGGATAGTGAAATAGATGAGTACTATAGTGAGGTCTATAGAGTAATATAGAATCTTGGCCCACAGATATTCGTAAATTGGGAAACACAACTTTAAAAATATAACATTGAAATATTGAAATATTATTTGCAGGATTGAGACCACAATAGGAGGCATAAAGTCCCTTGATAATTTTGAAAACAGAGACGTTATAGTGAGGTCCACGTTATAATGGCAGTGGAGGAAAGTAGGAGAACAACGTTGCCAATTATCTGCCTTGCCACTGCCTTCTGAAGAGGATAGCTTGGTCAATTTTACCACCAACTTTGGTCAATATCTATTGTTAGTTCCTAAAGGTAGTGGAGAAAAATAGAAGAACAACATTGCCAATAATTATACATAAATATCAGATGTACTGGTATCAGCTATCCTCTTCAAAAGACAGAGAATTGGCAACGTTGTTCTTCTATTTTTCTAGTGGAGAAAGATAGGAGAACAGTAGGGCCGATTCTGTACCTTCTATAGAGGATAGCTGATACCGTTAAGCCTATATCTGATCTGATATCAACTGTTCATTCTTGTTAAAAATAATTAATTATATTTCATTTGGGATTCCATCCCTTCCAGTTAGGCCGCAACTCCACCTCAGCATCTTCATTTCAGTGACCTCCAGTCTGTGTTCATGGGCTTTCTTAACTGCCCAGGCCTCCGCTCCGTATGTCAACGCGGGCCGCACGACACGACTGTTTTATAGATTTTGCCCTTAAGTTTTTCATTCCTTCTATCACAAAGTATTGCAGTCATTTTCCTCCAATTCATCAATTAATTTACTAGATGTGCTATTTCGTTGGCCTGTTCTCCGTCTGCATCAAAGGTTGAGCCCAGCTAATAAGAGTATAGAAACTCTAACTTGTACTAAACATGATTATTTCAAGTATGCATTGTGATGATCTATGAATTAATTTCTATTATACATTATTCATTATCTCATTTCCATTTTCATATGATGTGTCTGATAATTCGTGAACTGTGATTCCATTCATTCATCTGTGAATTTATTATATTGTCATCCAATTTATCTATGTTCTGTTACAGGCTCTGAAAATTGATGAAATGGAACAAATTATTTGGACAAGACACTAGAAAAATTCTACTCGGTCGGTTTTGAAATCATACCTCAAGATACTTGCGAGATCTTCGTCTGCACTGCACTAGCATTTCAGGTAATTATCCAACTAGCCTACTATTTTGTATTCATTTCAGTGACAAATATTCATTTGTACCGTAAATGAATAAATGAATATCACAACTGAAATAGAGAGCAAACCTTTGTTTAGGAGGAAATTAAAAGACTCGAATAGTGCTTTTACAGTGCTACAGAACTTTTCGAATCAAGACAAGTTGAACTCATGATTGCTGTGTTCAGAAATAAATGTATTAATACAACGTTATATGTATGCTACTTTATTGTATATGACAATTGTAAATATTGGTGACATACTCAGTTATGCAGAAATAAAGGTTATAATTATTATTAAATACGTCCGTTCTTTAGACCTCACCGCTCGGTGAGTGGTACCATAGATATAGATAGCATAATTAGAAGTGCCATAGTAGAGGGCGTCTATGTGACGCTGGTAGTCTCTCATACTGTGCCGTTCTTACAATCTCACCCGTCCAAAACAGTAATAATTGACAGTAGTCGACAGTAGAACTTCCGTCAGGAACTCCACACTAATAAAAAGCCATTCGTATATTTAATACTGTATACTATAATATTATTATATGGGCTGGAATATACTACCACCGTTTGTATGTGTTTCGTATGACAAAAGTGTGTGAAGGAATGTCTAAAACTTGGGAATTCCAGTCGCGATGCAAATCATTCATTCATTCACTATTATAATTTTTACCACACTTGATTGTTTCTTTTCAGCCATTGGTGATAAGATGCTAAAACAACCATGCCATTGGCGGTATTCGAACCCACAACCAGCACAACGCAGCCATAGCAGCTGCTTTAGGCCGGATTGTATTTTTAATTATTTAAAAACTATTTAAACAATAGATACCAAATCCTCAAAATTGATAATAAAACCAGCCTTGATTATAGTCTTGCACAGGGAACAGTCCTGTCTCCGATTCTCTTCCTAATCTACATGAATGATCTTCCCAAGTTAGAATTAAAAAATGGAGTGTCAATCGCTTTTGCCGATGACACTTGATTGTTATTCAAGGGAGCCAATTGGGAGGATACTAAGAAAGCAGCAGAATCCGGGCTCAAAATAGTGAAATCCTGGTTCTACTTCTTCCTCACCCCCTGTTTCTCTTCCCGATATTTTCAATGCATGTTAGTTAACATAACTAAGTTGCATGTTATCCCTTTATGATTTTCTTGCATTATTGTTAGTCATTGAACACTCAGCATCTGTGCTCAGGTTTTTTCAAACCTTGCAGGGACTTGGTTTAATATATCTATATTATTTATCCTATTTGATGGAATTTCATTTTTCATTTTATATTGTATTTTAGTTTTTTATAATCATTGTTATTGTAATTATGTTTTTGGGAAAAATGAAGATTTGATTTGATTTGCAGTCGTCGCCGCCGCACCACGATCACTCGGCGGCATCCACATCTAGTGGTGGTGGATCTACATGCAAGGAGCATGCGCACTACCACTGGATGTGGATGCTGGATGAGTTGGGCAACCTCGGCCGCTCCAGTACCAACTGCCCGACCAGGTGTTGCTAACCATATTCGGCTACTTGCTGTCGGTTTCAGGGCATCAGCTCTGGTAAGTAGCAAATTAACAATAATTATCTGTGGTTTTATTGAATTATAATGTCGCATCCACACTATCGCCCAAGTGCGTACTAATGACGACGACCGCGAGAGTGTGGATGGGTGGTTTGCCAGTGCTGGCCTTGGTTGGCCTACGCTGGGCTGGCCGACGCTGGCCGACGTTGGGCCAATATGTAGCTACAACAGCTGAAACCATACAGGCTATACCTTACTATCATTCTCTAACTTATTGACTTGGACTCTTCAGGTATTATGTGTGTAGGTGTTGTGATCGAATTCCCATCTAGCTGTTAACCCTGTTGTCAATATTTGCAGTAGCACAAGTCTTCGGGGTGATTTACAGCATTTAATTTGGATTACTGTTTAGTAATAATCATTCATTATTTAGCATTTGAATAAATGCAATTTCTCATGAATTTTCATCTGTAGACTGGCTGGCCGCTATGGCTTCGAATAAAATGAGCGCTGCTATCCAGAGATTGTCAGTTTGGTGTAAGCGTGAGCATACCTGACGCTGACTAGCAATTAGGGTTCGATTCCCGGGCTGGCAAATAATTTCTAGATAGTAGCTCTCATCGAATTTCCATCCAGCTGTTAACCCTGTTGTCAATATGTGCAGTAGCACAAGTATTCGGGGTGATTTACAGCATTTAATTTGGATTTTCGTTTAGTAATAACTATTCATTAATTAGCATTTGAATAAATGCAATTTGTCATTAATTCCCATCCAGCTGTATATACCGTACTCATGGATGAATATAATAATATATAGCCTATCTATAGATATCTATCTATGTGAAGGCCATCTCACACCGCCGTAGCGTAGCTTGTAATACGTTTTTGAAAAACGTAGCCGACATATTTCCTAATGTTAGCCAATCTGTCCATTTGAATCTGGCATGGCATAATAATAATATTCGTATGGCTTTTATTGGTGGGGAGTTCCTGACGGAAGTTTCTCCTCGCCTGAATATATATCATTTAAGCCGTCAATGGGCCTCACGACTGTCATACTTCAGCCGTGACCGACAGTTTAACGTGCCCATCCAATTTAACTTGAGGAGATAGAACAGCTACGTCTTCCGAAGACTTATTTCAATAGGCATTTTACGAGGTGTTTCCTAAGCGACGGCTCTACGATTCTACCCGAGCGACATTGTAGGCTAGTCTATAAGTCGGCAGGTCAGGATTGGTTGGTTGCTCCGTTTGGGTTGCTGCTAGTGAGGTCCACGTTATAATTGCACTAGAAAACAAAGAAAACAGCGTTGCCAGAGGATAGCTGCTGTTACTGCTATAGGCCTATCTCATGTCATATTAACAACTGTTCATTCTTGTTTAAAATAATCAATTATGTTTTATTCGTCAAGGAAATACACATTCCAATGATTAAACAATAGGTGATAAAATTTGATTATTCATTTATTTTTCTAAACACTATAATCATAATATAATTATGACGATGGAGGAAGAACTAGGCAGAGCCTGTACCATTTCTCTTCCAAATTTTGATAGAAAGTTGATGTTTTCCAAAGAAATAATTGAGATTAAATATTTTGTTCATCAATTATATTATTCTATATTGTTAAAACACGATCTGGCGACGTTGAGGAGCTAGAGAAGGATAGAGAAGGATCTGCTTTGTCGAATGATAGACACGGTTGGCAATACCAATGTTAATTAATAATACTGCCATTATAACGTGGACCTCATGTATGTAAATTGTTATGTATTTTTTATTTCTGCACTTTTTTGTAATTGATTTGAAATCCAGGTTATATGCTTCTTTTATTAAAATGTTTATATTGTTTTGTTCAAAAGGCAAATACATTGATTCGGATTTGTTTCAGTAGTTGACCGCAGTGTCTTTTATATTATCTGTTTCAGTTGGGGCAAACTGAGCCGCTTCGGCGAGCGGGCCAATAATTTCAACATTGTTTCAATTCCAAGTTGATTGTTTTGAATTAATATAGTCTACTGTTACAGAGAGACTATGCCTTTTGAAAATATAAACGGTTACCTGATAAGTACCTTAATTTGTGTTATGAAATATGATTGATATCCAACTATTTAATAAATTTCTCAATTTGAAAGATTCAAATGATATTATTTCGATTATTTACTTGCCCACCAAGTGCAGTTTTCTCGGTGAAAGCTTAAACCGAATTGGATCAGCTGGTGTGTTTTCATATCAATGAAACTTAACATGGATTTAATTCATATTAAGCCGACATTTGGTTCAAACTGGTACTGTGAAAACGGCTTTTAAATCGTTAGAATTATTCAAGTAATTAGTATGGTGATTATTATCATAGAAAAAATATATCATAAGAAGATAACTCTATGGTATAGATTGTTTATGTTTCATTGTGCGTTTTAAAACAGTAAAGAAAAAAGTATCTCAGGTTTGGCTGAAATTTGCACCATAGATGAAGCTTTATCTGAGAAATGTCTGAGCCAAATTTGGCACCCCCAGCTACTATACAGGGTGAGTTATGCAGCTTCAAACGTAAAATTTGCAAATTTTCAAACGGTGAGGAATTTTGCAAATCGGATTCCAGATTCATGTTCCTCTCATCAAAGAGCATAAGGTCACGAAGTTAGAGCGATTTTGATTTTTCACAAAAAAATTAGATAAACCATGGATTTTATGAAAAATGCGAATGTGCCAGATTCGGTTGATATTCGAACTATGGAAAGAGGTTGACTCAACAAGTGATAGATAAATGTCTTTTATTTTCATTTTATAACATTACAAATGATGTGGGCGAAGTTGAGGCAATAAGAGCCCCCCTCTTCCACTTGACCCACAAGTATGGGTCTGTTTGTGTAAATGGCAGAAGATAAGAAAAGATTCATTGAACAATTGACAAGTTTACTTGATAGAATACTTGACAATTATATAGTCTAAAATAAGAACTTAGTCAAAAATAACAGATTAAACTAGCTGACGTACAAACAACTCTAAAGTAATTTTTCACTAAGTTACCAAGAGGGATTATTAACTATGGAATGAGAAAGAAATCAATAAAAATGCTTACTTTCTTGATCAGATTTATTATAGTTTTTAGTATAAAAGATTTTTTTTCAAAGAGCAAAGAATAAAGAGTTAACCTGATTTCAAAATCTCAGTCCAAGCTTAAACCGAATTGGATCAGCTGGTGTGTTTTCATATCAATGAAACTTAACATGGATTTAATTCATATTAAGCCGACATTTGGTTCAAACTGGTACTGTGAAAACGGCTTTTAAATCGTTAGAATTATTCAAGTAATTAGTATGGTGATTATTATCATAGAAAAAATATATCATAAGAAGATAACTCTATGGTATAGATTGTTCATGTTTCTTTGTGCGTTTTAAAACAGTAAAGAAAAAAGTATCTCAGGTTTGGCTGAAATTTGCACCATAGATGAAGCTTTATCTGAGAAATGTCTGAGCCAAATTTGGCACCCCCAGCTACTATACAGGGTGAGTTATGCAGCTTCAAACGTAAAATTTGCAAATTTTCAAACGGTGAGGAATTTTGCAAATCGGATTCCAGATTCATGTTCCTCTCATCAAAGAGCATAAGGTCACGAAGTTAGAGCGATTTTGATTTTTCACAAAAAAATTAGATAAACCATGGATTTTATGAAAAATGCGAATGTGCCAGATTCGGTTGATATTCGAACTATGGAAAGAGGTTGACTCAACAAGTGATAGATAAATGTCTTTTATTTTCATTTTATAACATTACAAATGATGTGGGCGAAGTTGAGGCAATAAGAGCCCCCCTCTTCCACTTGACCCACAAGTATGGGTCTGTTTGTGTAAATGGCAGAAGATAAGAAAAGATTCATTGAACAATTGACAAGTTTACTTGATAGAATACTTGACAATTATATAGTCTAAAATAAGAACTTAGTCAAAAATAACAGATTAAACTAGCTGACGTACAAACAACTCTAAAGTAATTTTTCACTAAGTTACCAAGAGGGATTATTAACTATGGAATGAGAAAGAAATCAATAAAAATGCTTACTTTCTTGATCAGATTTATTATAGTTTTTAGTATAAAAGATTTTTTTTCAAAGAGCAAAGAATAAAGAGTTAACCTGATTTCAAAATCTCAGTCCAAGTAAACTGAAGATCAGTAGTAAATTATACAAGAAAATTTACAATAATCAAAAATATAATAGCTGTAAATTCTGCTCAAAATAAGATCTAGTTGCACGAAATTTGTTTAATAACTGATTAAATTATTAGATTTTTCTGTATTAGCTGTTATGCTACTATAGCGGTGACTGAGGACTCTATAGATTTGTTTCTATAAGTATTTCAGAAGAAGTTGCTGTTGTGGGCTGTACAACTCGCTTTCCTGATAGATTTCCCTTTAAGAATCTGATCTGTTTCATTTTCATGATGGCCTATGGGCTATGTGAGATAATGGGATGAAACTTTTAAAATAATTATTTGAATATCATAATTCTAATTTGATGATAGATATACTTAATTATTTTCTATTATTTTTTTGCGTTGTGTAGTGGTACGGCTGGCTACCTGCTGTTGAAGCTAATCAGCTGTTTGATGTTCATTATTTTTTTCAACTATGAATTGCGTTAATAGTGCTTCCAATAAACAGGATAATTTGATACATCAGAGAAATAATTTAAATATTTTATTTGAACGTATCAATTGTTAATACATAATTATTTTTTCATTATTATTTTGCGGTGTGTAGTGGTACAGCTGGTTACCAAAATCCGTCTCCATCGAGGTCAGTTACGTTGCAAGCACGCGTTGCATTTTTACCTCCTGTGTTCTTCTGAAACCCTGGTATTGGTTTTTGATTTTCCTATCTCTCCAATGTTAAATTTTTGGTTCAAGTGATACAGAATGACGTCAGGGTGATACAGAGATACAGAACGGCGTCCATCTTTGATTTGATACAGATATTATCATCTCTACAGAGGATGAAATCCATAAATAAATATTATTTGAATAATTCTCTATTATATCAGTGTTTAATGATATTTAGATAGTTTTTAATATTGGTTTCAATTGACCTACAGATTTTTTGGTTATTTTTTTTTTTGACTGAAAATTGTACTCAACTCAAAATGAATTGAGGTTATGAAAATATTAACCATCGATAACCAATTTTTGGAATTTTTAGTCTGAATCTAAATTTAAAAGAGGAATAGGACAGTTTTTATCTCATCTCTCCGATCATTTTGATTTAAATTATATGTGGAAATAATTAAAGAATGAAACTGTTAATTTGGTAAACAGATACAGGAATTTGGAGGTTAGCCTATTTATATTTAGCATATTTTCCTAGTTTTATCCCAACCTAGCAAATAATAACAGTTTAGCTTGTTAGAACGACAACTTGGTAAGTACCGGTAAACCTAATGATAAATCTATAATGTAATAATGGAAAGAATCGGCTTGTACACGTAGGGGATAGGATATTTTTCAATGACGCATCATCCCCAGGAGACGTCTCCACCGTTCAGCTGCTTTTGTGATAATGCATATTATAATTTGAATGAATTTATGATTGATTATTTAAATTTTTATTGAAAGTGGTCACTGTTTTATTTGCCATTCGAATAGTTGTTCTGTAATTATGTGTATTGAATACAATGAATGAAACAGAAGGTATTGGAGGTATCTCCAATAGGTCGAGTTTGTGAAGTTTTCAGTTAGTCCCTAGCAAAGCACGGGTTACCTGCTGTTGGTAATATTTTGTTTTTTTATTTGACCACTCTACAGTAAGATTGTACACAATAATAATATCGTGGGTCTGTTTTTGCAGTTGCTTGGTATGGATTGTAAGACACAGAAGAAGACGCATTTAGATGTTTTTGGATCTTGAATCTTGATGCTCACAGAAAAGCAAGTCAACCAGACAGGTGAGTCACACAACATTAGTATACTTTTACTCAAGTAGGCCTATACTTACTTAGTTACTTACAACTTAATAGTTGCTACAATACTATTTTCTGGCTATCAAGTTTGTCAGTGGCTCAATTCAGGGCAGTATTCCACCACCAATTCAATTCAATACTAGCAGATAACCCGTGCACCGCAATGGGCTAATTAAAAATTTAACAGACTTAAAACTTGACCTACCTTAATCTTGGAGAATAAGCTAATAGGCTAATATTCTTTTATATTAAAAGAATTAATATAACCATCCACGGTGAATAATTAATAATCTATATGCAAATTGTCAAGTTAATCAGTCCAGTAGTTGAGGCGTAATGCTTGATACTTGTAGATATCCCACTAGTAGCGCGACAGCGCCGTGGTCGTCCCTGCGGAACACACCGTCATCATAGAATTCGTGCAGGCTATAGTAAGGCTTTTGTTGTAAGTGTCTCTTCTGGAGGTCCTTGAAGGTGCCTATGCTTTTGATATTTTTTATTTCTTCTTCTGGGAGATGGTTGTAAATCCTGCTGCATCTGGTTGTAAATCTGGGCCCCTCTTGCGCCAGTCCAGTTCTCACTGTCAGTATATGGGTGTCATTATGTCGTCTTGTGTTGTATCCATGTATATGTTGGTTCCGTTGGAAATAATCCGGTCTTCTTTCAACCATCAGAGCTGATTCAAAGACAAGGGAGTGTTAGTATTCCAGTCTCAAAAAATAAAGTTTTGCAATGTGCCAGGTAGTTTTCATTGTTTATAATTCTAACGATCCTTTTCTGTAGGTGAAGAAGCATGATTTTTTCAAGTATGCATTGTGATGATCTATGAATTTCTATTATGCATTATTCATTATCTCATTTCTATTTTCATATGATGCGTCTGATAATTGGTGAACTGTGATTCCATTCATTCATCTGTGAATTTCTTATTTTTTCATCTAATTTATCTATGTTCTATTACAGGCTCTGAAAATTGATGAAATGGAACAAATTATTTGGACAAGACACTAGAAAAATTCTACTCGGTCGGTTTTGAAATCATACCTCAAGAAACTTGCGGGATCTTCGTCTGCACTGCACTAGCATTTTAGGTAACTATCCGAATAGCCTACTATTTTGTATTCATTTCAGTGACAAATATTCATTTGTACCGTAAATGAATAAATGAATATCACAACTGAAATAGAGAGCAAACCTTTG
>NW_024090709.1:0-26424 GCF_014356525.2 Nilaparvata lugens
ACACTGATTAGTCATTGCAATTAGACAGTCTTCATAAGCAATTTATGTGGAGTATTGTGACTAAACGTGACTAGTCTTGTCTTGACTAATCGGTGTACGCCCAGTCTTGAAATTTAACCGGCTTTTGTGCAACCGGGCCATGATGTAATAGTAACCATGGTAACCAACCAAATCTTGGTTTTTTATTCTATGCTGCTCGTTGTGAGGCTATTTGAAGGTTATTTCCTACGGTATTGACATCTTTTGGCTGATGTCTCCAAAACAAGATGGCTGACAAGATAAAGGCTAGCAATGCTAAATAGTGCAACTTTGATGATTCTGTTTTATTTTTTTAATACGTGGACCTACCAGTTTTTACTTTCCTTGCCCTGTTACCATAGGTAAGCGTAATGCTTTCCGAAAAAAATTAAGGTACCCCCAATTTCTAAATTTCTATACGTTTCAAGGTCCCCTGAGTCTAAAAAAGTGGTTTTTTGGGTATTGGTCTGTGTGTGTGTGGTGTGTTGTGTGTTGTGTGTGTGTGTGTGTGTGTTGTGTGTGGGAGTGTGTATGAGTGTATGTGCGTCTGTGTACACGATATCTATCTCCCAATTAACGGAATACTTGAAATTTGGAACTTAAGTTCCTTACACTATGGATCCGACACGAAAAATGTCTATCAAATGCAATTCAAGATGGCGACTAAAATGGCGAAAATGTTGTCAAAACAGGGTTTTTCGCGATTTTCTCGAAAACGGCTCCAACGATTTTGATCAAATTTATACCTAAAATAGTCATCGAAAGCTCGATCAACTGCCACAAGTCCCATATCTGTAAAAATTTCAGGAGCTCCATCCCATCTATGCAAAGTTCGATTTTAGATTCCCAATTATCAGGCTTAAGATAAAATTAAAAAAAAATTCAAGTGGAAAAGATTGAGCATGAGAATCTCTACAATCAATGTTTAGTAACATTTTCATCTAAAATTGAAAATAAGCTCGAAGTTTATTAAATTGCAAACTGTTGACAACTGTTGATTCTATTAATTCATTCACTATGAAGAGATAGCAGACTTCGTGTGTCTGCAGCGTTATTGTCCTGTCACCAGCTGGCTTAGATCTTCAAATAGTAGACTTGAGTTGCGCGGTAACACTAACGTCAGTTGCTCAATTTTCATAACGGCAAGGACAGTTGTGTGAGTGCGCCACACCAGATTTTTGTAACTTAATTTTTCGATTTCAACTGAAAATTTGATCCATTCCGAAAATGTTATACATTTATCCATTCCATTTATATGCCATAATAGGCTGGATAGTTTCGGCACTATAGTTTATCGAGAGATTTATGGATTCAATAAGTTTATGAAGCGTTCTAGAAACGCATTTCTCATATTTATCGATTCAATAAAGTTATTGAATGGATAAACAGTTTATGGAACGACTGAGAAACCGGGCATTAGCCATTCATTAGTCATTAGTCCCACGAAAGGGTGTAACAGCCGAAGACCATGGCTACTATAGTGAGGTCCACGTTATAATGGCAGTGAATAAAGATAGAAGAACAGCGTTGCCTTGCCTCTGCATTTATTAATTATAATAAGAAAACAAAGATATTGTCGAATTTCAATAAAAAGATATTTCACAACATCACCATCACTTCTACTAATTTAATTAATTATATTTCTACATTGCCAAAAACAGATTTGGCATCGTTGCGGCAGCTATAAAAGGATAGTAATACCTTTTTTATCGAATGATAGACAAGGATAGCAACATCAAAGTTAATCAAATACTGTCATTATAACGTGGACCACACTATACATGCAATCTGCAACAACAGTGATGTTCAATTAAATTCTCTTGTATCGACCTTTGTTTTCAAGATATATCGATTTTTTGATGCCAATCGATACGTATGATGTACAGACATCGTACGTATCAACCTAAAATCAAAAATCATTGATTAATCATTAATCATTTTATGTTATCTATAATTTATGAAAATGAATGTCTGATTGTGTGTTAGTTTGTTACTTTGTTTGTTTGTTCCCTATAGACTTAGAAACCACTTGAAAGAACGGCGTGAAACTTTGGGAATATTTTGTGTGAATATTGGGGATGGTTTCTGACCAGAAATTATAATAGGGGGGCTAATAACAATTAT
Source organism: Nilaparvata lugens (assembly GCF_014356525.2). Taxonomy (NCBI): domain Eukaryota; kingdom Metazoa; phylum Arthropoda; class Insecta; order Hemiptera; family Delphacidae; genus Nilaparvata; species Nilaparvata lugens. The sequence goes on from NW_024090709.1 coordinate 2,143, forward strand.
TTATTAATCCATTTTACAGACCTATGTTTTTCGAAAGTGTCGGCCGAGCGGCTACCGAAGAACGGGAAGATGATCATGATTCAAGATCATGTTGTGATAATATGATTTAGCATCTAAAGTTACCAGCTGTAATAAACAGGCCACCCTGTGATAAATTGTGTACTGGTATTAATACTTTAGTTTGGAGTTGAAGTTTAGTTGATTAGTACCAGCTGTAAATAATGATTCCTCAGAAGACCTATACAAATAATCACTCCACTATCATTGAGAAACTGGAAAATGTTGGAAAAAATTATTCACCTCATGAAAGAGAGTTGTTCATATTGCATACATTAATTAGGTACTGAAGAATGACAGAATAATTTACATTTTTTTTTAATTTATCTTAGTTTATATTCATCCTAAAATGGAAGATGGAAACAATATGGAATTCTCTGTGATTCATCGTATATCACATATTTCCTGAACCATGTATTGACAATCAACAACTATAAGCGCATTAAGTTCATCTTTGAGACACTGATTTAACCTTTTCTACTTTCCTTGCCCTATTACCATAGGTAAGGAAAGTATTGCTTTCCAAAAAAAATTAAGGTACTCCAATTTCAAGTTTTCTATACGTTTCAAGGTCCCCTGAGTCCAAAAACATGATTTTTGGGTGTTGGTCTGTGTGTGTGTGTGTGTGTGTGTGTGTGTGTGTGTGTGTGTGTGTGTGTGTGTGTGTGTGTGTATGTCTGTGAACACGATAACTCCATTCCTAATCAACCGATTGACTTGAAATTTTAAACTTAAGGTCCTTATACCATGAGGATCCGACAATAAGAAATTCAATAAAATTGAATTCAAAATGGCGGAAAAAATGGCGGATAATTACTGAAAAACCATGTTTTTCACGGTTTTCTCGAAAACGGCTCTAACGATTTTCTTCAAATTCATACCATGGATAGCTATTTATAAGCCCTATCAACTGAAATGAGTCTCATTTCTGGGAAAATTTCAGGAGCTCCGTAATATTCTTGAGAAAATTGCGGATAATGACTAAAAAACCATGTTATCCACGGTTTTCTCGAAAACGGCTCTAACGATTTTCTTCAAATTCATACCATGGATAGCTATTTATAAGCCCTATCAACTGGCATGAGTCTCATTTCTGGGAAAATTGCAGGAGCTCCGTAATATTCTTGAGAAAAATGGCGGATGATTACTAAAAAAAACATGTTTTTCACGATTTTCTCAAAAATAACTTGACCGATTTTTTTCAAATTCATACCCTGTATAGTTATTTATCAGCTTTATCAACTGGCATGAGTCTCCTTTCTAGTAAACTAATGGGGGGTCCACCCCATCCTTGAGAAATGGACTTAGTAACCTCCTTCTCGTGCATGAGGTAGGTAGGTAGCGCAGTTCATAAAAAGAACACATAGTCGAGATATTCCATATGTAGAACAGCTGTTTTGACGACTCTTAAAAAATGACGACTAGAAAAAATCTTCAAATTTTACAATTTACACAAAGGAAAAAGTACTCTGAAAACAATTATATATATTCACATAATTATACAGAAGTCTGATCGTAGTATGAGCAAGGAAAGTTGTGTGAGTGTACCACACCAGATTTTTTTTCTTTAATTCAACACTTTACTGATAGATATTACCATAGAGAAACGATAGCATAAGTAGATATCCCATGGTATAGGGCGTTTATGTCGTAACTTTTTCTGTTATCCCAAGCCGATAGTTCACGTAGTTCTTTCCTATGCAGCTGTGTGACGCTGGTAGTCTCTCAAATTGTGCCGTTCATACACTATCACCCCAACAAAACAGTAAAAATTGACAATAATCCATAGTAATACGCTTGAGATAACAGAAAAAGTTGCGACATAAATTCTCTATACCATGGGTTATCTACTTACACTATTGTTTCTCTACGATATTACTACAAATTGATTGAGAAGAATATGTTTTCGGAATGACTTACCACATAGGAAGTCCGTATTGAGATGTAAATGAAAATGTTGATTGTCAGATAAATTTCATGATTCACAAAATAAAGTTAAGTGTGACACAAGATACTTTGACTTTTTGGTGGTACGAAGTTTGCCGGGCAAGCTAGTCTTAAATACAGGTGTCCCACGAAATGGCATAACAGCCGAAGACCATAGCTTCTACAAGCATGTTTCTAGAAATCAAATAAAAAATGTATTATAGTAAAAATTGTTTATTTTTTGTTTCTGCAGGGCCAGTAATGCTAGACGAATTTGTAGAATGGTTAAAGGCATCAACAAATAACGAAATTCGAAGGAGCTAACGAGCGGCGCATAAATACAGCACACTCCTGAGCGGAGCTAACCTCAGCTGGTGTTCGCATAAATACAGCACATTTAAGAGCGGAACCAGCCCAATGTCATAAATCTATGGTAACAATTGAATAAATAGTTTATTTCTTTCAAACTTATGATGCTGTTTCAGTTTACATAATAGAGGGGGATAGTATGATTTCGATAGTATTTTAATAATTCATAAAGTTTAACAGTTTTATTATTTATTTGAATTGTAAGTTGAATTTTACAGTTTCATCCACTGTATCTCGGAAAAACAGTCTGTTATCTAAATTTCAGAACTCCAAAACTGTATTTTAAACTCTGAAAAAAACTCCAAAACTCACCTCCTATGGATGAAAGACATTCTTGATGTCAAAATTCCAGAAATGTAAGTATTTTTTACGTAAAAAATACGTTTTAAATTGGAAATACTGGATGAAACAATATGTTTTTTGTGAATATCATAATATTGAAACAAGAATTTTATACCTACTGCAAACTTGAAAATTAGAAGGTCTGTATTGTCGATATTGCTGTTAGTAATTTATCATGAATATGTATCCAATTCAGAAATATATCTGAGAAATATATTTCAGAAAATATTCAAAATAAACAATTCAGAAAATATATCCAATTTATCTGAGTGAAACAAGAATTTCATACAGCTTTGCCTACTAGAAAAAAAAGAAATTATGCAAATTTTTTTCTTGTCGACGTAGAACAACTCCAAAATGCTTGAATATTTTTTGTCATATTAATGAAATTCATATCAATTTTGGAATTGTGTACTTCCAAACCTTCATACGTGTTTCATTAAAATGTAATACCAGTGAAGTCCATTATCTGAGATGTTAGGTTTCTTATGTGTTTCTAGTGTGTTACATTATTTAGTGTTCGAATATCATTATTAATTTATCCATTGGATAAAGAATTACAACATAGGATTTTAATTCTACATTTAAAAGTTTTGTTCCATAGATTCATTATAACGCTGCAGTATAGACTTTTATCACAATACTTTTGTTAGTCATTTCATCATTGCGTTGTAATATTATGGTCACTGTTTTTTTAAATCTTCAAAAATTCAATTATGTTTTCTAAAAGTTTTCTTTAAATGCTCATCATTTTATTTCTTTCGTTTTGAACTATTTTGACGACACTACAGTCTAGACTAATCAAAATAATTCAAAACCAATTATTAACTTGCAGATCGTCAGAGATAGTGAAATAGATGAGTATTTTATTCAAGTTTTCATCTGAGCTTGGTTACATTAATTTATTAATATTAATCAGAGAATTAGTCAATTAATTGATAACTGATCATTATTGATTGAAAAATCAACCTGTAAGTTAATATTGATTTGTAAAGTATGAATATTGATAAATCCTGATTTCTCGAACTCCAACGTGACATGCTAGGTTACTCTGTATTGTATTAATAAATTTTATAAAAAATCTGTATTTATAAATTTTATAAAAAAAATGCAAACTCATAATCCTTTATATTATGTTGAATTATATTTAGTCATATCTTTGCTAAGTTCTGAATTTAGGTTATTTGCTCCTAAACACTGCTAAATATCGTGAATTCTTGTAGGTATTCTGAATTGAATTATAATTTTCGTACAATACTGTATTTCAATATTGAAAACAATGTCAAAAGATACCTAACTATGTATACGACCTTTCAAGAAATGAATTGATCGTTTAAGAAGTTTTGGATGCGATATTTCTATCATTTAGTTTAAAATAGCTCGCTCTATAGATTACTAATACTGTACCTACATTTCAGCCAGATTTTAAACTGCTATCAAATGTGATAAAAATGAGCAAAACCGGCAATTCCAAAACAGCTATTTGTTTAAACCAACAATAACTATTGAATGTTTATTCAGGTGTTTATTCTTTATTGATTCATACAATAAGTTCATCATCAAAATGAGGGGGAGAGAGAAAACAAGGTAACCTTGTGCTTTACCTTTCCCAAATTTAGATAAGGTTACAAAATTGACAAATCTTTGTTTATCATTCAAATTATAGAAGATGCGATAAAATTATTATTGAACGACGATTAGAACAAAATTGAGAAGTAAATAGTTGCTTTTCATTCTAATTGAAGAAGATGCAGTGAGTTATCATTGCATTGTTTTAAATTAGTATTAAGGTATGTGAAGATCTGAATAATTATAATGGAATATTCATGAAGATTCGCTTTAAAATAGTGAAGGTTACCTAAACATCATAATAATATTATTTATAATATTTAAATTACCACGACTGAGGTCGTAAAATCCAATAGAAAGTACAGAAATAATATTTACACTTAATATATTATCCACAGATAATATTATTAATAGAAATATTAATAATGTTATTAATAGAAATGTTAATATTATTAACAGAAATATTATTATCCACTAGTGTTATTCATAGTATTATAATTATCTTTTTTGATGAGTGTTGAGTTAGAATTAAACTTAAAAAAAAAATTTAATGGCAATAAAATTAAAAAAAAAAAGAATCACGGAAAATATAGGCTATTGAATTTGATGTACAAGACACATCTTATGCAATGCAACGAAACTACTAAAATCAAAATTAATTATTTTATTGTAGACCTAATACCATAATAACAATTATTATATAAACAGAAATACTTTCACACATGAAATGTTTAATAAATTGAATAAATTGTCTCAATTAAATTACTTTAGTATATCAAACAAACTAAAAATTTGAAATTCCTCAGTAATATCTTTCCATTTAAGCTTACTAGAAAGGAAAAGAGCCCAATTGAAATATAGCCTTAGTAAAAATTAATTAACCTCAATTTTGTGATAAATTTTGAAACTAAATTCAACTATTTTTATTGCATAATTAAACTAGACATTTGTAGCAGTAGCTGTTTTGGAATTAACTTAACATGTAATTTCAGGGAGTTATGAATCAAAAAAATGCTCATAATTTTAAAAAATCACAAAAACCTCGCTTTTTCTTGATAAAACTTTGAGGCTATCGGAAAGTTTAATTGGAGTTCTAATATTCTATACATGTGTATGTAAAAAATACCATTTCAAAATTGATGGTTCATAATTGAAAATACTGTAATAGTGGATGAGATATCAAAATTTTGGTTTAATAAGAATATCTAATTCACATCTACTGTATTATATATTGGACGATTTTGACACTATTTGATATTGATAACAAATTGTATTTATTATTTTATTTGTGAATTGAGTATAGTATTTTGTATTAAGCCTTCCCCCCCCCCCTCTGACAAACACCAAATTCCGTTAAATATTAGTGAAATACCTCATTTTAAGACAACATACGATTAACGATAATATTATAATACTGATTAAAATACCCTTAAGGAAGGAACTGTGTTATGATGCTCCATAACTGTTCTAGGTGGGTTCCTATCCACTGCTGTGGTGTATGAACGAATAAATTGCTTTCGTTTACAGTAAATAAACTAAAATTTAGTTTGGATTAGAGTATCTCATTACAAGGAAACGTTTTTGTGAAATTTGAATTTTTTTAGAATTGAAGAAATCAAAGTGCCGGTCGCACAGAAGCCGGTTGAATTTTAACCGTGATTAATTCCTCGAGAACCAATCAGAGAAGCTTGTCTTCTCTGATTGGCTCTCGTGAGATTAATCGAGGTTGAAATTTAACCGGCTTTTATGCAACCGGGGCAAAGTATGATATTGTTGAATTTTGAAAAATGATTGAAGTTTTCGGATCTTGGTTTTGTTCAATAGAACCGGGGGAGCATCAGATAGAGTTAGCTTTCTGAGAGCTCTATATTTCAAGGCTCTATATTCCAAAGCTCTAATATTCAAGGAGATTATTCTAGAATTTATCCCTCAAATAGCTTACAGCTAGAAGGATACTATCGCACTATTGTAATATTCAAATAAATTAATAAATATATCCATGATTTTCAATTATTGTAGAAATTTCGTGAAGGATGAAAGACCCTTTATGATATTTTCATAACAAATTACTACAGGATTTGTAAAGTAAATTTAGATTTATTCATGATTTAGCTGTTATTAAGAAAAGACACACCATTTTTTTATGGAAATCAGTCAATGTTTTCCTATTTTTTCACAGTTCAAATATAGATTAGAACTCATTAAACAAACAATTATCTTTTCGAATTCAATGTGAAATCCAACATTCTTAAACAAGCACCAGTATAGTTTGGAATAATATTTAGATTTATAGAAATGACAATTTCTCTGGAAAATTCTATTTTATTCAGGAGAAAATAACAGTTTTGGATTAAGCCTGTTGTCTCCCCATTTTTCTAATAATTTATTATTCTTCTGGGACAGCTCAGTTTGTTTGAAAAACAGACAGGCTCCTCATTGAACAAAATCACTATTCTTCATCTATTTAGGGCCGTTTTCCGAGCTCGGGATTCAGCTAAGTCCTAGACTTTAAACAGCTGGAGTCAGAAATTGGCTTTCCAAAACGGGGCGTAGTCGCAGCTTTTATAACAGTAGTAGTAGTTTTTATTTTCTCATTTCTATAATAAATTGGAAACGTTTTTCCTTGACGAAATTAGACATTCTCAAATAATTCAAAATAGCTGAAACTTTACACTATTTTCTCTTTATTTTATTTTGTGTTCTAGTTTTTCAAAATTTGATTTAAACGTGACTATGACAATGACTGCGACTACGCCCCGTTTTGGAAAGCCAATTTTCTGACTCCAGCTGTTTAAAGTCTAGGACTTGGCTAAATCCCGAGCTCGGAAACCGGCTCTTGAATTGTTTATCAAAATTCAACAATATCTTTCAAAGTATTATATTTTTTTGGTATTGTATAACTATTACTATGTCTGGTGTCCTATATACAATATCTTCATAGGATATAATTACTAAATCCTAGGTAATCTACTTATCGAAGATACTTCTAATATGAATTACTATTAATTATTGTATCTTTTATTGTATAATATTTAATATTTATATGGAGGAGCGAAGACAGATTTGAGTGATGATAAATTTTTGACTGTGTTTTCAATCTCATTATTTTTTTTAAGTGAAAACGTATGCATTAATGGAAACAAGTGATATAATAATGTCGATTGAAAAAAAATATTATTGCTAAGAGGTAGTGTTTTTTTCACCTATCAACTTCTTTATGATTCTTTATTTATTCATACAATAAGTGCATCATCAAAATGATAGGGAGAGGAAAAATAAGGTGCTATTCCTCTCCCAAATTTAGATAAGGTTACACATAGTCCGAAATAGGTTAACGTCGAGCGCTTAGCTCTAGGGACAAACTAATTCCGCTAGATCGCTCCAGCTGTACTATTCACTTGCTGCCCGAGCATAACAGGCGTAAAACCGTGCTTTAAAGGTACACATACCAGCGGCTATCATTGTGTCTATAAAAGAAGTTTAAGCATCAACTTTATTCATCAAGAACAGCGCTACAAGTTGCTATGAATTTGAAGTCTATAGAACGAACATTGAATGTAAAAAAGGAGTTTAAAATGCATAAAAATTTAATTTTTTTCAGATTTTCAAAAACTAAGTTGACGTAATTTTTTTATATTGAAGCGGAGACTTGCAGATTTTTCTGACCAGTAGTTTTTGTAGGGTATGTGTACCATCTGCCTCAAAAAAGTGACTTTTGAAGCCCTATTGTTAGCCAACAGAAGCTGATAAAAATATTTCAATTGCATAGATTATGTCCTAAGAACCTGTCCAATAGATCAGAAAAAGAAAAAAAAATTGATTGCACAACCTTAATCTAAACTCTATTATACAGAGTGAGTAATATGTATGGGAACCCTTCAATAAGTTGGAGACTATTGTGGATATAATACTGTAACTTTCAAGATAAGTTAATGTTCAAATACTCTACCTTTTGACGTACAACATAATTTCAACCCCTCATAAGGGGGTGACTAAGGCGGGATGCATTTCGTGAAACCCTTTTCATGAAACTTGTTTCATGCAATCCGTTTCACTCGCGCATGCATACAAAAGAAACGTTCCCTGCTTAATCTTATCAGTCGATTGCGAGCAACTTTCGTTCCACGTTTCCTGAAACTTTTTTCATGAAACGCGTTTCTCCGGTGTGCATCCCGCCTTAGGGGTTGTAACTCTAATATTTTAAATGTAAACACCCATAGTGTGGTACATCATTTTAAACGACTTTTTAAAACAAGAAAGATGGCATCAATAAAAATGCATATAACCTACTAACTATTTTGTGTTGCCATGTTGCAAATCTGGAGTACGCAAAGTTCACACTTTGCGCACTAGTGCGGAAAAGTGATTCTTTGCGGCCTGCAATCAGAGTACAAATGGTCACTTTTCAAGGTATCTGTAGGAAAAAATAATTGTACGACTGAGAAAATGGATAAAAATATAAATTAATAAATAATAAACTATAAACTCAATCTTTCATTGCCAATTTTATATGCTTTTACACTCCAGAGCAAAGCTCGGTCACCCGATATTTATTTTTCCTACAGTTACGTTGAAAAGTGGCCATTGCTGCACTGATTACAGAATGCAAAGAATCACTTTTCCGCTCTAGTGCGGGAAAAATTTTTCTGCACTCCAGATTTGCAACATGGCAACGCAAAATACTTAGTAGGTTATATGGAGCAACAGTGCAGCAAAATCAAAATGAAGTTGGTAACAGTGACTGCTGTGGCTGCTATAGTGAGCAGAGGTGCAACCAAGCACAACGCGCTAATTATTATTCATTATATATTATAACCAAGGACAACGAGGACTTTAGGATTTTAGGATTAAGGTTTTTATCAAAAATAAATTACACAGAAAAACATTTGATGCATTTCAGGCAATTTTACCCATAATTACCCACTTTTCATATTCAATGGTAACTGTAGGAAAAACTTAATGTGAATACGTGCGCAAAGTTCCTCTGCTGCACTCAAGAAAACATTCCGCCCTCGCCTACGGCTCGGGCGTAAACGTTTCTTTCGGTGCAGCAAACTGTCACTTTGCGCACTAGTTGCACAAATAACTAATTACAATAGGATTGGGAGAAGACAACAGTTATTATAGCAACATGGTCAGTTCAATATAATTGTCATCTTCTCTTGAATGGGAAACTTCTATTATTCAGCTACTTCATTCATAAAAGGAATGCTGACAATTTAAGGTGACTCTTAAAAGTATATAGCAACATAGTTGAAACAACTTTTTTTAGAAAAGTGCAATTTACAAATAAAATTGGAAGCCGTCGGTCTAAGTGGGAATACTTGTCTGAGATTCTTCCGGTGTCCAGTTCCTGGCAGCCCATTACGAGATGGCCGCACCTTATGCAACTCTCTCCTCACTCTCTCTCTCTCCTCTCTCTCTCACTATCTCTTTCTCTCTTTGTAAAGGATTGTGTGGCAGAGAGGACCAGGAGTCCCAACTCCGCCCTAATAGAGGCAAATAATCGATCAATCTCTATCTCTCTCACTAATTATTTTACTTTATCAATTTTCTGTTTTTTTTTCTCTTAAATATTCATATTAATTAAAACTTCTACAATATTTCCATTAATAAATAAATCCTTAGTTTAATTAATTAAATTAACGTTTTGGTAGAGAGTTAGTGGGGAGGATATTTCTAATATTCTTTCCGAAGAATGGACATTGATGTGTCCAAAGCTCCGTCAATTTATGTAGATGCATAACAATATAATTATCTATAGTTATTATATTACAAATTGCTTTTTTCGTATCATATACAGTTCAATAATTATTTTCTTAGTCTATATTATGTAAATTCATCTATAATTTTGCTGTATTGTAAGCTATTGTATATAAGTGTATAAGCCAGTATATATTGTAATCTACATAAATAAAGTACTCAATCAATCAATCTCTCTCTCTCTCTTTGTAAAGGATTGTGTGGCAGAGAGAACCAGGAGTCCTAACTCTGCCCCAATAGAGGGAAATAATCGATCAATCTCTATCTCTCTCACACTACCTTTTTTTAACTCACACTGTTCATTATTTACTGTCTTCATCACAAACTCATTCATTTTTCTCCTGAGCACTTTTATTTATTTTCAAAAATACGGTATTCCAACCAAAATGCATTCTAGTGAGGTCCATGTTATAATGGCAGTGGAGACAGATAGGTCTGTTCGGAACAACGTTGCCGATCCTCTGTCTTGTCAATGCCTTCTATATACGGTAGCTGATACAGTTTATTGATGTATATTAACGGTTCATTCTCGTTTAAAATGATCAATTATATTTTATTAAGCAAGAAATTATATTTTTCAATAATTTCATAATGAATTTTCATAATAATAATTAAGATGAAATATTTAGTCAACTAATTATTTAATATCGGGGACCGAGCTTCGCTCTGGAGTACAAAAGCATAAAAAATGTATTGCGAATGAAGAAATTATAATAAATTCATACAGAAATGTTCTATCTAATCACAGTAAATTGAGATTAATTCCCAGAGGAATGCAAAAATTTCCCTCACAAAGGCCCAGTTGCACAAAAGCCGGTTAAATTTTAATCCTTATTAACTCCACGTGAACCAAATCTGAGAAGAGCATTTCAAAAAGATGGATCTACTGGAATTAATCAGGATTGAAAATGAAAAAACCCGGGTTTTTTGCAACCGGCACTAAGTACCTGATTAAATTATTACAAAAGTTCAACAGCAGAGTCATAATTTTGACACAGTCCCCACACATGAACTTGCCCACTCACTTCCATCACCAACATTCGACGAAATAATTATTATCTGCTGTTCTGTTTCTGTTCTCCAGCCCTTTCTCTTTCTTATGTCTTTATCCTTTCTCTTTCGAATTCCTTTCTGACTCATGTATTTGCTCTCACTCTTATTATCCCTTGATACCTGTTATCCTTCCTACCTTCAGTTTACACTCTCCATCTCATTCTCTCGCTGACCACTCACTCTCACACTCTCTCTCACTCTCTCTTCAACTCTGTCTCTCACTCTCTCTCTCTCTTCCTTCTCACTCTTACACCAATCTTCCCCCTCCACTTTAGTCCCCGGCACCTTGTGGGTAGAAAGGAGGAAGAGGAGAGGAGAAAGGTTTCACTTTCTTCTACGGATTCTGGTTCCCTCCACCTCACCACTCCCACCGCCGCACACAACGTAACTTCTTCTCTTTCTTTTCCTTCTCTGATCACTTTCGATTCAGGACCCAGCTGTGTGACGTCATAACATACACACCTTTCGTCTTCATCACCTTTCTCTTACTGCTTCCTTCTTCTGGTTCATATCTCTTTCCAAGATATTTTGTAATGTTGATAATTATTTTATTTTTGTTGATATAATGTATGTATGAAGGAATTTGTAGAAAGAACAAAGAAATTTAAATTTGGAAAAAGTCTCTTCGCCTCTTATTTTTTCCTTCTTCTGCTTTACATCTCTTTTCAAGTTTATTTTCATCTTCCAAACTTCACAATAAATAAAATTCTCTGTAAACTATTCCTTATTCAATTACATTTATCCTCTACTATGGTGAGGTCCACGTTATAATGGCAGTGGAGAAACAATAAAGAACAACGTTGTCGATCCTCTGTCTTGTCAATGCCTTCTACAGACGGTAGCTGATACAGGTTAATTAATGTAATATTAACTGTTCATCCTCGTTTAAAATAATCAATTACATTTTATTAAGCAAAAAATTACATTTTTCAATAATTTCATAATGAATTTTCATATTAAGATGAAATATTTTGTTAATTAATTATTGTTAAAAGACGATCTGGCAACAGAGCAAAGCGAGAAAGAGATAGCGCTATCCGCTTTGTTGAATGATAGACAAGGATAGGTAGACCATGATTGCTAATCAAACACTGCCATTATAACGTGTACCTCATTCTCAACCAACTTTTTCTACTTCTCTGCTTCTTATTCAATTCGTACCTCTACTTTCTTCCTCTGTTTTTTCTTCTCTCATTTCTAGCTCAGTTTCAAATTTTCAATTATTCTCTTATCTCCTCTATACTTTATTTCCTCTTGAATTTTGATCTATCCTTCATTCAGACAGCTCTCCCAATTTCTCTCCTCCTTCTACTTTCATTTCTTTCTTCTCCTCCACATCTTCTTCTCCTCCTTATCATCCTTCTTCTCCATCACAATGCATTCCTCTCCTGCTCTTTCTTTCATCAAAACCTTTCCCTATCTCCTCTCACTCTTCATCTTATCTCTCTCCTTCACAACTTCTCTCTCATTATTCTCCTTCCTCATCGTTCTCCTTTCATCCACACCACCACCTCCTCCTCCTCCTCCTTCTTCTCCTGCTCCTGCTCCTCCTCCTCCTCTTCCTTCTTCTCCTCCTCCTGCTCCTCAATCTCCTCCTTCCACTCCTCCTTCTCCTCCTCCTTTTTCTCCACCCCTTCCTTCTCGTCCTCCTCCTAAAACCACTACGTCTTTTCAAACCTTTCCTCATTCCAATCTTATTCAGCCCTTCTCCTAAACTTTATCCACCTCTACCCCTCTTCTCCACGACTTTTCTTTTTCCTCCTAATTTGTCTTCCTAATTTTCCTCCTCCTCATTCTCTTCCTCTTCTCCTTCTTCCCATCTCCTTCCCAACAGACACCAACCACACCCTTTTGCCATACCACCTTCTGAGTCTCCTTTTCCTCCACCACCTGCTTCCTCTTTCTCCTTCCCCTCCCACTCCTTCTCTTCAACCTCCTCCACCTCCCCTTTCTCCTACTCCTCCTTCTCATCCTCCTCCTTCCCTCCTCCTCCTTCTCCTTATACCTCTCCATCTCTATCTTTTTCCTCTTATCTCCTCAACAGACCAACTAGCCTTCAAGCGTCAAGCGAAGCTTCACCATCTCCTTCTCCTCCTCCTCCTCCTCCTCCTCAAACCCTTTCTCCTCCTCCTCCTCCTCCTCCACCTCCTCCTCCTCCTCCTTCTTGTCAGCCACCAGCCAGCCTGTCCAGCTTCCAAGAGAAAGGACTGTCTCTCAGACGACAGAAGTCTCTAACCGGTCACCCCAAGAGAGACAACCGTATCGCTCCCTTGTCTCTCACGTCACGTCACGTCAGTCTCTCTCAGTCACGCATCAGTCACGTTCGGGTCAAGTGTCACTTCAGTAAAGACACGTTAATCTCATGTCAGAGGTTAGTCGATTAGTGTTACGTTGAAGTTATTATTAATGTTAAAATTACTTGAAGTAGTACGTTAAAGTTAATCAAGTTGCGTTGAATCGTGTTTTGAACTAACGTTAAAGCTAGTTGAAGTAGTACGTTGAAGTTAATCAAGTTGCGTTGAATCGTGTTTTGAACTAACGTTAAAGCTAGTTGAAGTAGTACGTTGAAGTTAATCAAGTTGCGTTGAATCGTGTTTTGAACTAACGTTAAAACTAGTTGAAGTAGTACATTGAAGTTAATCAAGTTGCGTTGAATCGTGTTAGTTGAATCACGTCGAATCAAACCGCTTAATTTGTATCACGTTAAATTGAACTGTGTCAGTTGAGTCATATTGAACCGCGTCAGCCATCCAATCAAGTTGTTAACGAATCGCATCAGTTGAGTCACGTCAGACGAGTTTAATCGACAGTCGAATCAGTGTGAAATACGTTAATCGCGTCGGTCACGTTTTTCGTCTGACACTTGTAGCGTGTAACGTGTTTGACAGTATTCAAATTTTGTGAACGCTGGACTAATTTGTGAATATTGTGAGTGATCTGGAAAAATTTTAGGATTATTTTAACAATTGGAGAATTGATTTTGAGGGGAATTCAGAAACCACTTTAAGTGAACAATAGTCAAATTGAAACTTGGGCCTATGTTATTGTTGATTGAACTTTAACACTATTTATCGAACTTTGTAGTGAACAGTGTAGTGGATAACAGTTGACACTACAGGTGAGTTTCTTTCTGATTTTTTATAAAAATTTACAACTTTTTACAACAATATACAACTTATTTTACTCTAGAGGAACAAAATACAATATCTCTGTATGATACAGTGACTACTGACTTGATAAATTTATCATTAGAGTGACCACTGACTTATAATGATATAAATTGAAATAGATTCGAATTTTCTAGCAAACAGTGTAGTGGATATAACAGTTGACACTACAGGTGAGTTTCTTTCTGATTTTTTATAAAAATTTACAACTTTTTACAACAATATACAACTTCTTTTACTCTAGGGAACAAAATACAATATCTCTGTATTATACAGTGACTACTGACTCATGATAAATTTATCATGGAGTGACAACTGACTAATAATGGTAGAGGAATTGAAATAGATTCAGGATTTCAGAGAAACATTCAAGCTAGACACAATATTATCATAGAGGAATTATAGCAAAGAAGATATCCCATGGTCACGGTGTGAAGAACACTTTTTATGCTTTACTATTATGAATGTGAAAAAATAACCATTTTGCACTTGTGGTTTCCTTATTCCGTGCTCATGGTATAGTTTGTTCATGTTCCAAATTCCTAGCCGATTTTCTGTCAACTAAAACCGATAACTGTCGACTAGAGTCTATTGGCCGGGAGAGAGTGTAAGAATTGCACAGTATGAGAGACTACTAGCGTCATATAGCTTTAGCTTCAGGAAATATCACTTCTAGGACTATCAGCTTGAGTTAACAGTGAAATTTGGAACATAAACGCCCTATATCATGGTTCATTTTATCATGATATCTTTTCTTTATGATATTCTGTAGACCTATCATATCCACTAACTTTATGACGTGAATCTTGAGCCACGTTTACATCAGATTTTGTTAACTGAGATTTTGGCAATTTGTAGCCAATTTCTTAAAAAGTACAGCAAAATAGAACTTGTTCTCTACAGAAGAAGTTGGCAACTTTTTTAAGGAAACAATTTTTATACGGTATTTTGTTGACAACTCTGGTGTCAACATGGCTCTGTCCTACTATAGATTATTGGTAAACTGACGAACTGAACTATATATTAACAAAAACTAATACTTCATAACTTATAGTTTGTGTAAAATAAGTTGAGACTTGGCCCTCCATCCCAAGAAATTACAGGGTTGCCAAATCGTGTAAAATTGCAACTTTCTCAAATTTCCAATTCAACGTAGGAATTGGATGTGGAATATCATCCCCGATCCGATATCCTAGTAGTGCTAGAAAAGTTTCAGGGTTGAAAGATAAAAAGGAAATTTAACTTTTATGATAAAATTGGAACATCGCGAAAATTTGTTTTTCTTTTGAATATCACTTCTCTCAGAATCATGGGGCATCGTGATGCGTAATAATTTTATATCAAATAGACGGGGAGAATGTCTCCTTTCTATTGGTGTCTAGACCATTTTTATCCGACCTATAGTTATTTTTTAATTAGTGTTTACGTTCGTCTATGTCGATACATTTCGAGCAGAAAACATGAAATTTTTGACATGCTAGAAACTTTTTTCTTTCAAAAGATAAGTGGCCTAGGTGGTGAAAGCGAGAAAGTTTCTCAGATATAATTGAATTTTATTTCCAATTTTCAAACGTACTCGGAAAAACGTATTTTGGCCTCTCAGGAGTTTCAAAGTCAAGGATAGCGGCTGAATGGCGTGCCACCATAGGCTATCAATAGCTGGGATCAACAAAAAAATCTGGTGTGGCGCACTCACACAACTTTCCTTGCCGTTATGAAAATTTATCACCTGACACTAGTGTACTCGCGCATCTCAAGTCTACTCATTCGAAGATCTGCCAGCTGGTGACAGGACAATAACGCTGGAGACACACGAAGTCTGCTATCTCTTCATAGTGAATGTTTTAATAGAATCAACAGTTGCCAACCGTTTGCATTATTGAATAAACACATTTTCTCGAATTTCGAGCTTATTTCCAATTTTAAGTGAAAATGTCACTGAACATTAATTTTAGAGATTTTCATGCTCAATCTTTTCCACTTGAAATTTTTTGTTTAAATTGTATCTGAAGCCTGATAACTGGGAATCTAAAATCACACTTTGCATTGATGGGGTGGAGCTCCTGGAATTTTTACAGATATGACACTTGTGGCAATTGATAGAGCTTATCAATGACTATTTTAGGTATAAATTTGATCTAAATCGTTGGAACCGTTTTTGAGAAAATCGCGAAAACCCCCGTTTTTGAATAAGAATAATAACACAATTATTATTTTATTAATTTTTATTAAATTTATTAATTATTAAAGCAGGTTACCCGTGCTCCGCTAATATTTTTTTCTAATTAAAAACTTGACAAACTGAAAACTTGATGTAATTAAATATTGAAGAATTGAAAATAGGTCTGTAACCATCCTCTGTTAACTAAGAATCTATATGCAAAATTTCAAGTTAATCAGTCCAGTAGTTGAGACGTGATGATGCGTCATTCGTGAATTCCTATCCCCTACGCGTGTACAAGCCAGCTCTTTACTTTATTATAATAGAATAGATTACACTCACACTCACACACTCATTAATAACGTCAATCAATTCACCAATACAGCTCCAATGAAATTTCTCCGTTTGATAAGTTGACCCACATTCATGTTAACCGTAGATTGCAGATCAGACCAGTCTCCAGTCGTCAATTCTACGATAATTTGCTTCCTATCATCTAATCCTGACCAGACATAATCTCTGCTCACTAATGAATGTTACGAAATAAGTGAAGGAAGTTAGTAGGATATCTTAGTATAGCCAGATTCACTTTAAACTGTCAGAATTCTATGTCTTCTAACATCAAAGGTTCCCATTGAAACAATGATGACAGTTTGAAGTGAACGGGCGTAGTGGTTTGCGGATTACATGATCGTAAATAAGATTGAAATTCTTCTTCCTTTCCTTTTCCAATAGAGTAGGATTTATTTTAAACCGTCAGTATTGTATAAATGATATGCATTGAGTTATTAAAGTTCATGCAGTTTTAATCTATACTATGATGAAGGAATGAACTGGCTTATACTAGGGCTTATACTGGCTTTATCTTTTAAAAAGTCCGTAAAATATTAGACATTAAATTACTTAGGGTCCTTTACTTTGCCTATGTTCAATCGGTGCTGCAATATGGGTTAGTGGTATGGGGAGGAGCGTATGATGTTTTCATGAATAAAATTTTTACATTTCAAAAAATGATAATAAAAGCAATTCTTAATAAGCCAAGGGCTTTTTCTAGTAGTGAAACATTTGCCGAATTTAAAGTGATGACAGTACGTCAAATTTATATAAAGAAACTTCTCTATTATGCATGGATGAGGAAGGATGAATTTACAGTGAATAATAACGTTTCTATGTATAACCTGAGAGTTACATCGCATAACATTCATAATATTAAATATTCAGATTTGACAATAGTGCGAAGACAATTGGGGTATCTTAGCTCAAAAATAATAAATATCATGCCAAATGCATTGTCAGAATATCTTTCTAATAGGGGTAGACAGAGGATGGAACGGATAAATAAGTGGGTGATACAAAAACTTTTCTTCGACATAAGTCAAATATTATAATTACTAGTAATTTATTGTTAACTTCGATTTTTTGTGGCTTTGATTATTAGTAAATAAATTTTTATATTGTCTAAACAGCTGATACTCTCACTCAACGGTCAGGGTTTTGCCCTTGCTGGGTGGTGCCATGTAATTTTAATTTATTTGTAAAATAGCATAATATTATAATCTAGAATATTTCTTTTGTAAGTTTTTTATTTTGTATTTGTTTTTATGGGCAATAAAGATGTTAAAATAAATGAATAAAATAAATATACAAGTACGGGATAGGAAAACGATGTTGACGCATCATCACGTCTGAACTACTGGACTGATTTACTTGAAATTTGTCTTATAAATTCTTAATTAACTGAGGATGGTTATAGGTCTATTTTCAATTCTTACGTTGAGTTTTAAAGTGGACCCTTGCGGAGCACGGGTTACCTGCTAGTTTAATATAAGTTTGATGAAAAGATCGTTTCTTATTTTAGTTCTTCTTGTGCGTTTTAGTTCTTACTTGACCTAAAACTCAGTTTACTAAATAATAACTCAGTTTACAACTTAACTATGATTACAAGTTAACTTTTAACTCAGTAATACCATAGAGTAACAATAGCGTAAGTAGATATCCCATGGTATAGGGCGTTTATGTCGCAGCTTTTACTGTTATCTCAAGCCGATTACTGTCGATTTTTACTGTTTTGACCGGGTAAGAGTGTATGAACGGCACAATATGAGAGACTACCAGCGTCATAAAGCTTCACGGGAAAGAACTACGTGGACTATCAGCTTGAGATAACAGTAAAAGTTGCGAAATAACCGCGACATAAACGCCCTATACTATGGGATATCTACTTACGCTATTGTTACTCTATGGTTATACTAACAGGGTGCTGGCGCACGATATGATCCAGCATTATTAGATTATTTTGTCATAGGAGTTTATTGTGAAAGAAATACATAAAATGTCTTGTCTACTAAATCAAATCAATTTATTCTCTTCAACACTTTACAAAATTGATGTATATTGCACAGCACAACAGTAAATACAGTATAAAGTACTTCTACAATCTAACATAAAATTCATAAGCATATAATAAAGACTATAGTAACAATATGCTGTTTTGTACAATATACAGCATATGACAGTAATGAGAAATACCCTTACATAGGCTATTGCCTGTTGGTAAGGATGAATCTGGATTGAAATGATTCAGATGAAACTTGTATGAGAACTTAACAGGTAAGGATAGTAAAGAAATAAAGAGATTTGAAATTTAGTATATCTTATTTTTAACATAAAGAATATACCGGAGCTTGAGAACGTCCACTAGTTAGTAGCCTACTTACTGTATCTAGAATAAGTTGGGTATAATAAAACTCTATAATCTATAAACTGAGCTAATGATATCTTCGGTTCCATCCCTACCTATTTCGTTTAACCAAAGATTCACCATTTTTTTGTACACTATATACCTGGAGATTAGTTTCTGGTCATTACATGTTAAATGTGGCCACCTTCTTGTCTGATAACTGCTTCAACACAAACGCCTATGTTATTGGTGACTCGGCGACACATATCCTCGGTTATCTCGTTTCATGCCTCAATGATTAGCACTCGAAGATCCATCAGTGTGTTAGGATGTTTAGCGAAGATCTTCTCCTTCAGAAATCCCCAAAGAAAATGGTCGCATGGATTCAAATCAGGACTGTTTGGGGCGAGTTATGCCCACACGCAAAACGATTCGGAAATCGGTTTCCGAACCATAGTACTTGATGTTTTACTCTCTATGATATTCCGTTCCAGTACGATCATACTAATTTTTGCACCTTTTTCTCCAATTCAAACCTTTTCATCTGTATGATTTATCATTGTTTTCTGTATACTTCCTTCCAAACCCTGTGTCCATGTTCTTATCGATCCCATCTTCTATTGTTGTCATCATCTTTTTCATTCCTCGAGATCATCAGCTTTTCTCTTTTACTTCTTCTCCCTTGGCCTTGAATTGTCTTCCAGCGTCGTATTTCTTTAATCATTCATTTTCATCATTTTTTTTTAAATAATTTCTCTGGATGTTGGACGACACATCCAGAGGAGTTTATTCATAAATTCAACATACATTACATTATATTACATATTTTTTAATATAACAATATTCAGGGTTTAGAAAATGATATCTCACTATATAATATATGTGTCGAGGTTATCATCAAATTAATACTAATTTATGCTACAACAGATAATACAAAAATCCAAAAATTGAATCATACAAAATTTAAATCTGTTTGATATAATTATTGAATTGAATTACCAATGCAGCATTAGCATTTGAACAAAAATTCATTTTCTCATAAATTTCCATCTGTAAAACTATTTGAGTTTGTTTAACAACTTTAAATCGAGCAGAAGGCAGAAGTCACGTGCTCCGTGCATAAGGTACGAAGTGAATTGAAATGATGGCAGCTTGTTTGTGATTGGTCAGAGTAGTTTGACGTAAAATGTTTCAATCGACCAATGAGAAGGCGCGAACTAAATCGAAATGGCGGCTGCCTACCTGTGATTGGTCGAGGTAGTTTGTCATAGTATATAGTAAGATTATGATTGTCACATTCATCATTTGTTTCGGCTAGATTGCACAAAAGCCTGTTAAATTCTATCCATGATTGAATTTTATGAGAACTATATCCAGAGAGGCCTTTTTTTAAAAAAATAAAGCCTTATCTGTTTGGCTCTCATGGTTTTCAATCATGATTCAAATTTAACAGGTTTTTTGCAACCGATCCTTCGACTTTATCGTCTCCTTGAGTGGTAGAGAGGACTAAATAGTCCTAACTCCGCCAAATCCAGGATATTCTCATATCATTTGAATTTTTCTACCCTCATTTTTAATTCTCATTCATTTGAATCTTATACCTGAAAATCATCTATAGTGAGGTCCATGTTATAATGGCAGTGTTCGATCAGCAATGGTATTGCTATCATTCAACAAAGCGGATAGCGCTATCTCTTTCTCGCTTTGCTCTGTTGCCAGATCGTATTTTGACAATGTAGAATTAATTAATAATTGACAAAATATTTCATCTCAATTATGACTTCATTATGAAATTATTGGAAAATATAATTACTTCTTAATAAAAAATATAATTGATTATTTTAAACGAGAATGGACATATTACATTAATAAACCTGTATCAGCTACCGTCTATGGAAGGCATTGACAAGACAGAGGATCGGCAACGTTGTTCTCCTATCTTCTCCACTGCCATTATAACGTGGACCTCACTATAGTTCCCCTCGTTTCCATATTTCATCTCTTTCCCTTATTATCTCTTACTCCCTCCTTCTCATCCTCCTCTCTCAGCATCCTCTAATACCACTTCTTGAAATCATCTAGTTCCCTCATTCCTATATTTCATCTCGCTTCCATATTATCTCTTTCTACTTCCTCAGATCCTACATCCTCAAATAATAATTAATCAGTTACAGTTTCATAAGCGTGCTATCCTTTCTCTCAACGATTCAACAGAAGATGTCATTATATTGAGATCCAAATTACACTTTCAGAGTGGGAAGTAATATTATTATCTTAGTCAAGAAATACTGACAGCTCAAACTTAATCTCATTCTAGAAACGTATTGCAGTGCAATAATAATTGAATGATGATTAGTTTAATAATAATTAATTCAATTCCCGTTGGTCAGATACATAATGCCGTTCCCTCCTATCCACTTCAAACTGTGAGCAAGATACTGTCCACGTTATAATGGCAGTGGAGAAAGATAGGAGAACATCGTTGCCGATCCGCTGTCTTGTCAATGCCTTCAATGACAGTAGTTGATACCGGTTTATTGATGTAATATTAATTGTTCATGATCGTTTAGAATAATTGATTATATTTCATGAAGCAAGAAATAATATTTTTGAATAAATCAATAATGAATTTTCATAATTAAGATGAAATATTTTGTTAATTGAATGTTGATTCTAAATTGTTAAAAGACGGTCTGGTAACAGAGTAAAGTGAGAAAGAGATAGCGCTATCCGCTTTCAATTTCAATTTCAATTTTCAATCTATTTCAATTTCAATACACATCTCATTAAATACAAAATTCATATATATTTTTAATCCCTCTAGCTTTAAGCTATTTGAGGAATTTAAAAAAAAATACTAAAACATTTACTATGTTGCAATAACTTACATAATAAACAAATATAAATGTATAATATATTATTGAATGTTATTAACAAAGCAATTAGAAATTCATAAATAATTACTTATAATAAAATGTAAAACCTTCCCATATTAAATGATCGCTAGTCTGAGAAACTATTGTGAGCTTGCATTTTTACTGTAAATCCAACCATATGTCAAATGTCAATCATCAATTATTGCAATGAAAATAATTTCAATTTTGTCCGAACTTCACCCCCTCTTTGTAAATTTCGCAATTCCAGAGGCAATGAGTTCAGAAGATATGGTATTCTGCACTCTGGAGTTCTTTTACCATAATATTGTTGAATCTCTGGGGTCTAAATATTCTGTTTCTCAATATCATAGTTTATTTCATTTATTTCTCTGAATGGTCTATGAAATAATTCCTTGTCAATCAGTATAATTGGCTAGGGCCCCCATGGACATAATTCCCAATAGCTGGCGATCAATACCATTAAAAAGAGTTCTTATTATCTTTTTTACAATATTCTGTAATGGCTGTTTTATATATTTCGGAGCTAAACTGTATATTGAGATACCATAGTACAGGGTACTCTGTATCATTGAATAGTAAATAATTCTTTTAGTGCCAACAGGAAAATGGCTACTTATTCTAGAACACTTATAAAGTTGTATGATAGACAAGGATAGCAATACCATTCCTAATCAAACACTGCCATTATAACTTTGACCTCACTATAGCAGCATTGCTCCAATGGGAGGCATTGACGCTATTTATGAGAATTACTGACAGTGTAACCTGAATCTCTCTATATATTATTATCATTCATGCATCTGGACATGATCTCGTTTCAAATCTCTGCTGTAACGTTTCCTATTCAATTTATTACATTCACGACTCACGCAAATGTCTAAGGATAGGAAGGATAGTCATCCTTTCTAAACTCTCGCAGTTTCCTTCCTGTATTTGAGAGTCCTTTCATGATAATTCTTTCTAATCTATGAATGTAACTTGGAATTCTATAGTTGTAATAGTACTTGAATAATTACATACTAATTATACGCGTACACAGTAGTGAGTGATCTAGAGATCGTTTCCTTGAGATTTACTTAGGGCTGGTTTCCGAGCTCGGGATTTAGCTAAGTTCTAGATTTAAACAGCTGGAGTAAGAAAATTGGCTTTCCGAAACGGGGCCTAGTCGTAGTTTTATAATAATTCTTTATTTTCTCATTTCTATAATATTGAAAACTTTTGTTGACAAAATGAATAAACATTCCTAAATGATTCAAATAGCTGAATATTACACTATGTTCTCCTTATTTTATTTTGTGTTCAATTTTCTAGTTTTTCGAAATTTAATTTAAACGTGAACTGCGACTACGCCCTGTTTCGGAAAGCCATTTTCTGACTCAACTGTATAAGGCTGTGCAAAGGCTGAAATAAACTTTCTACTCGTGAAGTTTTTCGATTTGTATATCATCAAGCTATCAAAATGGAAAAGTTTTCTCAGGAGAAACATTTTTTTTCCGATCATTACTTTTTGAGATATGAGAGCATGAAGTTTGAATTTTTGGGACAGAACATTTCAAATTCGGTAAGATACAAATCCATGAGATTTGAAGAATAGATTCTTCATGGTATTGATGATCTAGTGAAACAAAAATTTTCTGAAAATATCAATTTTGAAAAAGTTATTCAATTTGCAAAAAATAACCAAAAATAACTCAACTAAAAGCTATTTTTAGTAAATTGGATTACTATCTTAAAAATTAATTTTCAGAGAAATCTGTTTACTAGATCAACAATACCATGAAGAATCTATCCTCTAAATCTCATGGATTTATCACATACCGAATTTGAAATGTTCTGTCCCAAAAATTTAAACTTTAGGCGCTCATATCTCAAAAAGTAATGATCAGAAAAAAAATGTTCTCCTGAGAAAAATTTTTCATTTTGATAGCTTGATGATGTATACAAATCGAAAAACTGAAAAATATCATGAGTAGAAAGTTTTTTCAGCCTTTGCACAGCCTTAAAGTCTAGAACTTGGCTATTCTCGAGCTCAAGAAACCGGCCCTAAATCTTTTTTTCATTGAACAGCTGTTTAGTGGCATTGATCTCCATCGCGACTATTCCGTTCTATTACCACCTTTGGACAGTATTTGATATGACATTGAAGTATTGAATAATACTTGAGCAATTTTTTCAAAGTACAATCATGATCTGAGTATTTGATGTGCTATCATATAAAAATTCACATTAAAATTTATTACTTTTTTCTCTCTTTTCCAGCTCACCTAATCTGAATGCAGTCTTGACAGCAACTGGCCC
>NW_024090710.1:0-26486 GCF_014356525.2 Nilaparvata lugens
AGCTTTGTTTGATTCATGTACGTATATGTATTTATAGTGTGGAATAAATAATTTGAATTTGAATTTGAATTCTCAGAACTAAAAAACCTTAAAGAAAACATAGGAAGCAGCAAGACCCTAGTGAGGTCCACGTTATAATGGCAGTGCTTCATTAGCATGTTATTGATATCCTTGTCTATCATTCAACAAAGCGGATATCTTTATCTCTATTTCGCTTTGCTTTGCTCTGTTGTCATATTGCCTTCTAACAATGTAGAATGATTAATTAATTAACTAAATACTCATAATTATGAAACTTCATTATGGAATCATTGAAATAAATAATTTCCCGCTTAATAAAATAAATTAAATGCATAAAATAAATAAATGTTTATTTCCCATAAAAAACTAAAACTACAACATCAATTACACAAAATATTAGATAAATTACAATATTTCATACAATAGTTAGTTACAAAAAATTTTTATAATTTGTCCTCTACTTGTTTAGTTTTTTCTGTGTGGAAATTGACCTACTCCACTACAGTGTACCATGTTTCAGAGTAGGTTGAATATAATTGATTATTTTAAACGAGGATGAACAGTTAATATTACTTAAATAAAACTGTATCATAGAGAAACAATAGCGTAAGTTTTTGTTTATGCTACTATTGTTTCTCTATGCCTGTATCAACTACCGTCTATAACCCAATTAAGTGAAGTGTTTTTATCAATAAACCTGTATCAGCTACCGTCTATAGAAGGCATGGACAAGACAGATAATCGGCAACGTTGATCCCCTATCTTCCTCCACTGCCACTATAACGTGGACCTCACTTTAGAGTAGAATAATTATCATCACATCACCTCAAACTGAATTTATTGAATAACGTAAACAATTCTCAGAATAAAAAACTTTTAGAAAACAACAAGACTAGAGTAAAAGTTTAGGAAGAGAGAAAAATTAAAATAGTTCGTTCAAGGAAAGAACAATGACTGTAGCAGTGTGATGTCATGACCCAAGAATGCAGCTTTCTTAAAAGGTTTTGTTTTCTCTTCATCTTCCGAACACGCAACAATTATTTAGCTGGACAGCTGCTACTAAATCTGAGAAATCATTTTGAGAAACAGCAGTTGAAAAACATTAACTTGAGAACCACACTATTCCAAGAATGATGAATATATTCTCTACAGTCTAGTGTGGTCAACAGGAGTTTCATATATGTGTTAACTCGAATTTCTTGTGTCTGTCTGTATGTAACGCGATTACGGTCAAACGCGTTGATAGATTTGGTAGGACTATTCCTTTTTCGAAAGCGCGTCGATGTATACACGAGGTTTTTGAAATTTTGCATTTTAAGGATAATATGAAAAGAAAGGAAATCCTCCATACTTTCATATCACAATTTTATACATATATATCATCTTTTAGTCGAGTGGATCAGATGCTGGCTTTATGATTCAGAGGCCCGGGTTCAAATCCCGGCCCGGGCAAGATATTTAT
Organism: Nilaparvata lugens; assembly: GCF_014356525.2. NCBI lineage: Eukaryota > Metazoa > Arthropoda > Insecta > Hemiptera > Delphacidae > Nilaparvata > Nilaparvata lugens. Next base: position 1,484 of record NW_024090710.1, read on the forward strand.
CTCGGGCCACTCCCGTGTTTTCGGATGACACGTTAAGCCGTCGTCCCCGCTGCCTAAAAAGCAGTCTTTAGGTCATGTCAGAGGCCCTGAAATTGATCAGTTGCGACCTGAAAACTCTGACACCAGACCTGAGCCAGCCAGGTCACTCGATATTATTATTATTATTATTATTATTATTATTATTATTATTATTATTATTATTATTATTATTATTATTATTATTATATTGTTATTATTATCTACTTGAAGAAAGGATCAATCAGACTATAGAATTATTCATAATCAATCAGCTGACAAGTGGATTATTAATTGCATGCATTACACAGATATCTGGCTGTGTCTATTTCTAAAAGGTAGGGTTTCAATTCAATATGGTTTATGATGCGTGCCCATCAGTATCAATATTCTCACATTTGAAAAACAAATTAAAAAGGTTATTGAAAATAAAATAAAAAATGATTAAATGAGCTAAATAATACTGAAGAAATTATAATATTCTTTTTTGAAAGAAATTAATTTTAAAATAGTTAGGGAATATTTTCATCAGATGGAAAGATTATCACGGAACTGGATAAATCATCATATGGGATGCAAATTCGAACGTGAACTGAGTTTATTAACATAAGTGAGTTTTTGATCTTGTGGAAAACAAATAACATTTTTCAAGAGTAAATTATGACTCAACTGTGACTTGTGATTCAACAGAATCAACTAGAAGAGGAGACATTAAATACTTGTAGATGAGAAAACTGCGTGAGGTCTACTGTTCACAGAACTACTAGTATAATCTATAATATACTAAAAGTGAGAATTGACTCATACACGTACGGGATAGGAGAATCACGAATGACACATCATCACATCTGAACCACAACTTGACTGATTATCTTGAAATTTTGCATATAAATTCTTAATTAACCAAGGATTGTTATAGTCATATTTCCAATTCTTCAAGATTTCATTAGGTCAAGTTTTCAGTTTGTCAAGTTTTCAATCAAACCCTTGCGGAGCACGGGTTACCTGCCAGTAGAAAATAAAGGAAAGAATTGGCTTATACACGTATGGGATAGGAAAATCACGAATGACGCATTATCATGTCTCAACTACTGGACTGGTTAACTTGAAATCTTGTATATTGATTCTTAATTCATTGAGGATGTTTGTGGGCCCATTTTAAAATCTTCAAGACTTCATTACGTCGAGTTATCAGTTTGTCAAGTTTTAAATCAGACTCTTGTGGAGCACGGGTTACCTTGAGAATACTCCAAAAATCGATAAGCCAACTCGGCATTACTTCAAATCAAATGAAATCAAATAGCTTTCTATTCTACTAACAAAAACATAATACAAAAATATAAAATTCTTATTAAAATTAATTTGAACATTCAACAGTGAATACTCTCCACAAAGACTTGAGTCAGTGAGAGGAGAGTGAGTTATTCCAAGTTGATTGCGGTTATTTTTTCGAAAAACTACTTATTACCAGAACAAAATTCTACTAATTAATTATTATTATTTAACGAAAATCCAAATTAAATGCTGTTATCCACCCTGAAGACTTCTGCTACTACAAAATATTAACAACAGGGTAAACAGCTAGATGGAAATTCTACTTTTCTTCAATGTTGTTACAATGTTGTGGAGTCCAAGAATATTCCTCAGAAGCCAAAGATGTTCGAATCTGAGAGAGAACAATGAAACTATTCAAGAAGCAAGACAAAAGGCTACTCTAAAAGCATGGACCTGAGACCACCTGTACCAAACCATTGATTAACATCAATTTGATGATGACGCATGGATGGACTAAGAAAGAATGGAGAACAAAAAAATAGAAAAGGACTAGAAGAAGAGGACAAAGAAGAGAGGGAGCGAGTGGTCATCGCTTCAATCATCATTGAGAAGGTGCTAGAAGAACATCATGAAAAAGAAAAAGAAGATGGTGAAGACGTGAAAGACATGTGAAGGAGAAGGAGAAACGATAGTGGTGGAGAAGGAGAAGCAGGAGAAGGAGGAGATGGAGGAGAAGGGAGAGAAGGAGGAGAAGGAGGAGAAGGAGGAGAATGAGGGAAGGAGGAGATGGATGAAAGGAGGAGAATGAGGAGAGAGGAGAAGGAGGAGAAGGAGGAGAATGAGGAGAAGGAGGAGAAGGAGGGGAAGGATGAGAAGGAGGAGAAGGAGGGGAAGGAGAAGGAGGAGGTGAGGACGAGAAGAGGGGAAGGATGGAAGGAGGAGAAGAGGGGAAGAGAAGAGAGGAGAAGGAAGTAGAAGGAGAGAAGAGGAGAAGGAGGGAAGGATGAGAAGGGGGAAGGAGGGGAAGGAGAAGGAGGAGAAAGAGAATGAGTGAATGAAGATGGAGATGATGAAGTAGAAAACTGGAGAGGGACAAGATGAAGAAGAAGAAGAAGAAAAAAATTTTGAGAAGTAGAAGAAAAAAAAGAAGATTGAGAAGTAGAAGAAGGAAAAAAAGAAGATTGAGAAGTAGAAGAAGAAAAAAAAGAAGATTGAGAAGTAGAAGAAGAAAAAAAAGAAGATTGAGAAGTAGAAGTAGGAGACAGGTAGAAGAAAAGAAGAGGAGAAGAAGGAGAAGAAGGAGTTGGAGAAGAAGAAGGGAAAGGAAAAGGAAAAAATGAAAAGGAGAAGGAGAAGGCAAATGAACGGAGAAGGCAAATGAGGAGGAGGAGAAGAAGAAGAAGAATAAGAAAAGAAGATGAAGAAAAAGTAGTCCAGTTGGAGAAGGAGTTAAGAGAATAAAAATTGTAAAAATTAAGAGAGAGTGGGAAATCTCTTAATTTTTACAATTTTTACTCTCTTAACTCCTTCTCCAACTGGACTACTTTTTCTTCATCTTCTTCTTCTTATTCTTCTTCTTCTTCACCTCCTCCAGGTGATGGAGAAGGAGCGATAGGAGGATGGAAAGGTGAAGGATGATGATGATGAGGATGAGAGGAGGAGGAGGAGGAGGAGGAGAGGAGGAGGAGGAGCGGAAAGAAGAAGAGAAGAAGAAGAAGAAGAGAAGAAGAGAAGAAGAAGAAGAAGGAAGAAGAAGAAGAGAAGAAGAAGAAGAAGAAGAAGAAGAGAAGAAGAAGACGAAGAAGAAGAAGAAGAAGAGAAGAAGAAGAAGAAGAAGAAGAAGTACGAGAAGAAGAAGAAGAAGAAGAAGAAGAAGAGAAGAGAAGAAGAAGAAGACGAGAAGAAGAAGAAGAAGAAGAAGAAGAAGAAGAAGAAGAAGAAGAAGAAGAAGAAAAGAAGAAAAGAAGAAGAAGAAAAAAAAGAAGAAGAAGAGAAGAAAGAAGAAGAAGAAGAAGAAGAAGAAGAAGAAGAAGAAGAAGAAGAAGAGAAGAAGAAGAAGAAGAAGAAGAAGAAGAAGAAGAAGAAGAAGAAGAGAAGAAAGAAGAAGAAGAAGAAGAGAAGAAGAAGAAGAAGAAGAAGAAGAAGAAGAAGAAGAAGAAGAAGAAGAAGAAGAAGAAGAAGAAGAAGAAGAGAAGAGAAGAAGAGAAGAAGAAGAAGAAAAGAAGAAGAAGAAGAAGAAGAAGAAGAAGTATTAGTGTAGCAATCTGAGTAGTATCCATTGTAAGGACTTATTAGTGCACTACTTTAGTCCACTTGTTCTATACATTGTGGGTAGCTGGTCTATAATACAACAGTACTGTAGCTCAACCCTCTTATAGCCTACAATTATCGTCCCACACACTTGTAACGTGCTCTCAAAACCATTCCTTCTCCCTCTTCACCTCCTCTTTCCCTTCCTTCCTCTCATTCTCTTTATCCGTTCCTCTTCTCCTTCTACTTCATCTCTCTGTACTTCATCCCAATCCATGTAATATTGGTGGACAGCATAATATGCTATGATATTATCATCTTGAATCTGATAATGTTGCAAGAAATATGAAATAATCTGATATGAACTGCAAATCAGCTTGAATCTAAAGGTTCGTACAGATATACGCGCCGTGAACATGAGCAATTCACTTTTAATCAGCTGACTATATCTATATTTTTACAGAAACGGTAGGAGACAGATATAAAAAGCTTGGCATCATCTGATTAAAAGTGAATTGCTCATGTTCACGGCGCGTAAATCTGTACGCACCTTAATATGTTACAAGGAATCTTATGCTTAGAAATCTCATGCTTCTTCATCATCCAAAATAAAACTTGACACTCGACAGGGAAATAAAAAGAGGGAATGAATAGTAAGGAGAGAGAAATAATGAAAGAATAGAAATGAAAAATGTAGAAAAGAAAAACTACAAAGAAAGTGTTGCTTAAGTGGAAGTTTGGAAGATTCTAATTGGCCCACATTCCCACGCATGTGATCTTCTCAATGTCAAAAGTTTGCTATCAATTTCATGAGTGTGATTGAATTATTAACAGTTACTCCATCAAGTTTATTCCTCAATCTTCTCATCTAATTGAAAATTTGTTTGTTTTCAGAAGTGTTAATTTTTGTTCTAAAAAGTGATATATGCTTTATATATAAAACTAGCCGTCAGGCTCGCTTCACTCACCATATCCGTCTAGACCCCAGACTGGATCGTCCAAAAATGAGATCAGCAGGCTCGCTTCGCTCGCCTGCATTTTTCATTTGAGCATTTCTATCATATGTTAGAACAATCCAGTCGGGGGTCCAGACTAAACGTCTGGCTAAATGGATATGGCGAGCGAAGCGAGCCTGACGGCTAGTAATATTAATATTCCCCGGAATAGCTCTGATTGAAGTAGCAGTGCCCAATAAATTTTTCCGCGATGAATGCATTTCAATCTTCAACTTGGTGCCAACCTAACAAAGTCAACTCAACTTAATGCCAACCTGACAAAATTATTAATTTAGTTTCCAGTTAAGAACTGTTTCGAAGAGATACTCTCTCTAGATTATAGTTCTATATTAACATATGGTATTGACATTTTTCAATTATAATTAAGAGATTGAATAAGAAGAATATACATGCTAAAAGACGAACTTTAAACCCTTAAAAACCACCCTTAGAGTTAAAATATTGCCAAAAGATTTCTTAGTGCGCCTCTAAAGAGCGCAAGTTTACCATAAACCAGATTCCTTAAAATGAACACTTACAGCATTCAATTTCTTGGTTTATAGTAAGAAGATGATAATAACATTGGAAAATGAGCTCATCCTCTTCATCCATTAGTACTCTCTATAAAAAATATAAAGGTCAATAATTCAAACTAATGTATCAACTCTACTCAACTGGTATGACCACTTATCACCCAATAATATCCCTAGAACATACTACTTAGATATCAATAATACTAGAATACAAGTTCTAGAATAATAACTGTTATTCTCCCAGTTCATCTATCTATATATATAAAAGCGAAATGGCACTCACTCACTGACTGACTGACTGACTGACTGACTCACTCACTCACTCACTCACTCACTCGCAGAACTAAAAATCTACCGGACCAAAAACGTTCAAATTTGGTAGGTATGTTCAGTTGGCCCTTTAGAGGCGCACTAAGAACGGATTTGGGAAAATTTCCAAAGATACGCCCAAAATTAGCGTTTTTCCAGCGTATTTTTTTGTTTTGTCTCAGATTTATCAAGAACATAATAATGAACCGAAATTGTTTAAATTTAGTACAGAAGCTAAGCTAAGGTGTAATAATGTTGTGTTAGAAGGAATTTGAAATAACGCCAAAGATACGCCCAAAATTAGCGTTTTCTCAGTTCTTTCATCAAGTAAGATGTAATAGACAGAAAATGTCCAAATTTTAGACAGAGGTTTAGGTAGGGTCTAAAAATGTTGTGATGAGGTGACTTTCATATTTCATCAAAGATACGCCCAAAATCAGCGTTTTTCTCAGCTTTTCTGCGTTTTCTCAGTACTTTGACTTTCTGATGGAATGAAGCATGCTGAAATGAAAGATACAGGCGAGCGAAGCGAGCCCGCTGATCTCATTTCTGGACGATCCAGTCGTTGGTCCAGGGGGCGGAGCCCCCTGACTAGACGGATATGGCGAGCGAAGCGAGCCTGACGGCTAGTTGAGTATATAGTTGATAAGTAGTTTTCTGAAAGGTCACACGGTCCAAATTATAAATTTCAGTGAGAAAACATGGAGAACTCAATACCTAACCTATTAACTTTAGTGTTCATAGGAAATGAGATTAGGTAATAGTCTACGGCGAGGCAGAATATCCAGAAAGAATCTCTCTGCCGATAAAAGCTATACGAATAAATAAATAAAAGATTACAAAAATCATAAAGGTCAATTACAATAAGAATGTATCACCTCTACTCAACTAGTGTGACCTGTTATCACTTATCTCCCAATAATATATCCCTAGAATAGAGTAGCTATCAGGGATACTGGAATACTAGTTCCAGAATAATAACTGAATTCTCCTATAGTGAGGTCCATGTTACAATGGCAAAGGTATTGCTATCCTTGTCTATCATTCAACAAAGCGGATAGCGCTATCTCTTTCTCGCTTTGCTCTGTTGCCAGATCGGCTTTGAACAATGTAGAATTGATAATTGATTAACAAAATATTTCATCTTAATTATGTGAATTAACATGTATAATATTAGGACAATTTGAAACTAAATTAGGAAATTGCAAAAGTTTTGGGCAATAGCCTGTTTTTTTCTTTCCCGATCATTGTATTGTTTGTGCTAATCTAATAAATGAATGAATAAATATTCATCATAAAATTATTGATAAATATAATTTCTGGCTAAATAAAATATAATTGATTATTTAAAACAAGAATGAACAGTGAATATTATAAAATTATAGTATTATTATACGGTATTGTAAAAAATATAGAATTTCCATCTAGCTGTTCACCCTGTTGTCAATATTTGCAGTAGCAGAAGTCTTCGGGGTGAATTACAACATTTAATTTGGATTTCCGTTTAATAATAATAATTAATTCATTACCATTTCAATAATTATTGCAATATCTCAGAAATTTCTATAAGTAAATATTACACCAATAAACCTGTATCAGCTGCCGTCTATAGAAGGCATTGACAAGACAGTGGATCAGCAAGGTTTTTTCCTATCTTTCTCCACTGCTATTATAACGTGGACCCCACTAAAGTTCCTTTGTTTATAGATTATTAGTTTTTTAGTATATTAGTTGATTTTATACTAGTTTCAAACTAATAAATGTATTCTCCCAGATCATTGAGTATATAGAAGTCTTCTGAGAGGTCACACGGTCCATTATAAATCAGCCGCCACATCTTCAGTTAGCCGGCTGGAATTTTATGTTTAACAGTATTTGAAGCTAAATCACCATAATTTATGAGTAGAACCTATTCTAGTGCCTGACAATAAATGTCACAGTCATCCATAACCAACCTAACCTAACCTAACCATAACTTCATAACCAAACTAATTGGGAGCAGTGATTATAAGGAAGGGTTTGTCTACTAGACAAGGTACATAATTATTATGATTCCGGTAGATATTTAGCATGCTTGCAAATCCCACAGTTGTAAATACTTCATCGTTTGTTGTATGTCTTTATTATTCTGTTGTCCTCATGTTTATACTCTCTATTTTTCTCTCTCAATTGTTCTCTTACTATCTCAATCTTTCTCTCACTCTCTTAATAGCTCTTCTACACTCTCAATCTTCTCTCCCTTTCAATCGGTATCTATGAATCACTATATCCGTTTTTGAAATAAAGGAGCAAGTCAATACAGTTCAATTCAATTCACCTAACTTTATCTCTCCGTGTCTCGTTCCCTCTTTCTCTGTCTCTCTCTCTTTTCTCACTCTCTCTCTCTGTTTGGAATTTAAATCAAATGAAATTGTTGTTTTTTTACTATTTTTACTAATTACTATTGATTTATAATTTTTCTATCATATTTTTTATCATTCTATTAAGGTATTGTTCCCTTATGTTGTTTTGATGTAATTGAATTAGAATTCTATAGGAGGTTGAAGTGAGAGAGGGCCGGCTGCGCCCTAACTTCGCCCCTTCAGGTTAAAATGAAGGCAGCCTATCTATCTCTCTCTTTGTCTTTTTCCACCTCACTCTTTCTCTCTCACTCTCTCTCTCTCTCTCTCTCTCTCTCACTCTCTCTCTCTCTCTCGCCTTCATTCAATAATCCTCTCTAGTAATGAAACTATTAATCAATTGCTCTTATAATTTCGCCCTTATATTTCAACTTCCTGTTTTTCTTGAACTGAAACATGATTAGTGGAGACTGTAGAGAAAATAGTTATTTGTGCAACTAGTGCGCAAAGTGACAGTTTGCTGCACCGAAAGAAACGTTTTCGCCCCACTTGGATGTAATGAGCTGGGTTTTCGTGAGTCATATGGAGGCCGAAATTGATCGTTTTCTGACCAGGCCGGTAAAAGTTTTACGGCCCTAGGGCTGTAAAATAACCTTGAAGTCAGCTGATTCTGATTTAATGTGAACGTGTTTACAAAATGGTTCATGAAACTGAATCAGTTTATGCTTCTAGAAAGGAATAAGTATTCTGCAATAAGATACTATCATTTTATTTGGATGAATGAAATACAGATAGGATATATCATAAACTATTCAAATTCGATTTTCAGAGTAGGATAGAACTTCTAACCTAAACTTCCAAAGTCAACGACAACAACGTTGACATTCAGATCGGCCAAATTTCAAGTGTGCTAAAGCAGCTGATCAAAAAACTTTTCATTATTTGTGTTTATTATTCAAGAATCAAAACATGTATAATAATATCATCTTATTGTCATTTGGAAGAATAAAAAGTATATACTTAACCCCTTACATAATTGAACATAATCTTTTAGGTTATTTAGACATATCAGAATAAAAAATAAAAATACTTGGACAATATTTCCTGATATTCAGAATACCTCAGATTTGCTAGAGCTTTGACCTTCCTTTTTTGCTTTCGGAAGTGCCTAATAAACAATAATTATTCTCATATTTATATTGTTTATTTTTCTGTGTGGCGAAAAATAGCGTTTTCACCATGGGCAAAAATGTTTTTCCGGCTCTCAATCTTTTCTAGTTCTCGGCCTACGGCCTCGGACTTGAAAACCGATTTCGAGCCGGAAAAGTCTCATTTTCGACCCTAGGTGCGAAATATACTATTACTTGAGAATGGAACTTGGAATGGTTTCTTGAGTGCAGCAGAGGAACTTTGCGCACGTATTTCACATTAAGTTTTTCCTACTGTTACCATTGAATATGAAAAGTGGGTAATTATGGGTGAAATTGCCTGAAATGCATCAAATGTTTTTCTGTGTAATTTTATTATTGATAAAAACCTTAATTTATTGTCAAATTGAATAAAAATGTTGTCCTTGGTTATAATATATAATTAATAATTAGCGCGTTGTGCTTCGTTGCACCTCTGCTCACTATAGCAGCCCAGTCACTGTTACCAACTTCATTTTGATTTTGCTGCACTGTTGCTCCATATAACCTACTAAGTATTTTGCGTTGCCATGTTGCAAATCTGGAGTGCAGAAAAATTTTTCCCGCACTAGAGCGGAAAAGTGATTCTTTGCGTTCTGTAATCAGTGCAGCAATGGCCACTTTTCAACGTAACTGTAGGAAAAAGTATAGTTTCGTGAGGAAACATAACTGACCTTCAAGGTTTATTTTCTATAATCTCAACTCTCATATCCATTTCCTTCTTCTGCTAAAACAAATAACACCTGGAGAGAGAGGGTAAGATTCTGGTAGATGGTCATCGAAAGAACGAAAAGAAATTTCTTAGTTTATAAATTGAAGATGAACTAACACTTCTCTATCTATCAATTTGAATCTATTATTTTAATGCTTCCCGACTTTCCATCTAAATCAAGTCGTTCAATTATTAAAATGATTAGAACTGTTCAGAGAACATAATATAGTAATTAGATAAATTTATTATTTACTCACTGATTATTCCATCCCAGTAGAATTGATGTACTCACCTGAAAAATGAATAAGTCCAATTTTAGTTGATGATGGAAACATTCCAAGCTAAATTGAAGTATCATCGCTAATTTTATGTATCATCAAATTATCATTTTAAACTAATTTGATGTATCATCAAATTATCATTATTAAAAAATTATCAAAATTATCATTTTCAACTAATTTGATGTATCATCACTGTTTTGAGTTTGTTTCATATGTCATTATCTAGAAATGTTTAGTAATTGAGTGAAAAACATCTTTCCTCATTCATGAAAAACGGGGAAATTCATTTTAAAATAAAATTAATTCATGGCTATAAACATACAAAGTAGGCTATAGACCGACGACCTACTGGAAAAATAGATGTAGAGAGGCCATGGAAGAGATGGGTACCGAACAGGTCAATAATTAACCCTAATTAATATGTTTATTAATTATTAATAGAACCTGAAATGGAGATAAAGGTGATTTTGAATGGTGATTTGATTTTTCTGACTCTCGTAAAATTTACGTAATAGTACTTTACGTCACAAGTCCGGTAACGGTAATTTACCGCATAAGTATGATTGTTTCTATTTGAAACATGAACTACGTTTCGGGCAGAATTATCATACGAATACGGTAAATACGTTACCGTACAAGTTACGTTCAATATTTTTTGTCATATTTATCTTAGAAAGAATAATATTGCTGAGAAACAGAAACCATTACCTGCTTATGCTCAAGTTACTGCATTTTATAAACATGACCTAGCCCGTAGCGCCTGGTTCATAACAGACAGGCCCATCGAGCTCAAATAAAATAATAAAGGAGTATATTATAAGATTTCTGATGAGTTCTTATAAATTGAAACTTCTTAGATGAGTTCTTAAATATTATTCGAGTTATTAAAATATTAACATAGGACTATATCAACTATAGAACTAGGGAACATACTCGACTGTAAAGAAAACATATGATCTCTCCACAGTATAGTATGCTGTAATGAAAATCACATGTTTTCTTGTTCTGCAAACAGCTGTTTACCGGCTTGATTTAATGCATGGAAAACAGCTGCAATTGAGTAAGTATGACAATAGAAATGTTCAATTCATGGTAATTAGAGTGGTTTTAGACATCATTTGTAATATAATTATGATTCATTGAAAGTATTTGGCCAACCTAAAATTCAAAATTCTCAAATCATTATTTCTAGACCGAAAATCAAGTGAGGAAGCAGTGTTTGATTTCATAAACTTGACCTTTGGACAATATAGACATTCTTTCAAAATTTTTGGAGAGATATAGTAGTACAAGCTCAGCCTAGTTTTTCCTCCAATGTCACTTAATTATGATTATAGTGTTCTGTACAATGAATTAATAATGATGATGTTATGAAAATTATGACTGAAACAATAATTCGATAATATTATTACATTAAAACATATTATGACACTATAACATATTCATGATGATGATTGTGTGAGACATGATCATTAAAGCCCACTCTATATCCTTCAAGCTTCCTTCATATCTTAACACTTCAACAACACATTTAAAATTATGCAATCAATAACTATACCAACTTCACTACACTTTTCTATAACTATACTTATCCACCAATCTCTACTATATACAGTAGTAGATACTTTATAGTAAGTTTCACTTCAATCTGTCAGCATTCCATATGAATAACATGAATGCTTCCCATTCAAACAATACTGACAGTTTAATCTCACTGTGCACATTTATTATCAACATACACGCATATCTCCATTATTATAATCCTATATCTATGTATCTTGAATATGATTTTATATCTATATATCGTAATTATGGATCTTTAACTTCATTAGGATTTTATATCTATATCGTAATATATTATGAATCCATATCTTTCAGGATTTCAAATCCATTGTGATTCTATATCTATATCTCAATAATATTTCTATACCTATATCTCAATATATGATTCTATATCTGTGTCTCAATTATGATTCGATAACTTCATATATGATTGTATATCTGCAAATCTATGTATCCACTCATTTATAACGGTATAAATTATACAAGTGTGAGCACGCAGCTATGAGAAGGACTTTCACCTGTTAATTCGATCAAGCTGTTAGGTAATACACGTTTCCATCTCGAGATATCCAGACGTTAAACTCGTCCACAGTACCGGATTCATACTGTATCACTCATCATTTCTATGAACTGCTTCTACCTTAGTATAGTTACTAGTTACTAGTTAGTATACATTTTTCCTTTACAATTATATCATATCCCGATATCATTCCTATACACGACCACAGAATACAGTATTGTAGTAGTTTTCTCTGGAAAAAACTATATCACTATATCTTAATTAGTCATCTAATTATAATCTATATTACAACGTGAGATTGAGGATCAGTTTCTTCTAATCGACCGAGCGAAGTTAGGTCTAAGATTAAACGTCAACGGTTTGGCATTTCTCTTAATGTTTAAATGTTTGAATGTTTAAATGTCTATATGTTTTCATGTTGCGCATTTACGGCGAAACGCGGTAATAGATTTTCATGAAATTTGACAGGTATGTTCCTTTATTAATTGCGCATCGACGTATATACAAGGTTTTTGGAAATTTTGGATTTCAAGGATAATATAAAGGGGAAAAGGAGCCTCCTTTATACGCTAATATTAGAGTAAAAATCAGACTATAGAATTATTCATCATGAATCAGCTGACAAGTGATTACACAGATGTGTGGAGAAGCCAGTCTATTGCTGTATTTCCATAAGGTCCACAGTTTCAATCAGGTACTTGTGGATGAGAATACTGCGTGAGGTCGACTGTTCACAGAACTACTAGTAATTATTATTCTAATTTTCTTCTAATCTTTTGTAACCCGATTGGTTATCTGAGGATTCTTGATTCATATTAAAGCTCTCTCAAGATGCTTGAAACTCCTAACATGAGCTTGGTTATCCTCTAGCTAGTAATGTAGTTCGAAAAATCAGTTTGGATACCAAATATTATTTATTAAAAAATGTAATTTCAACTATTTTCAATCGTAATACTGTAGTAACATTCGAATTCCTTCCTTCTACTCATTGTCATGTACGTGCATCTCTCACAATCCTAGAGTACCTCTTCCTAGTTATTTATCTCTCTCTCTCTCTTCCTTCCTCTCTTTTCAGCCCTCATTCTACAGCACACATGATTTTTATAGCCACTTGTCCATTAAAACAAAGCGGTACCTTCAACATGCACCTTGTTTTATAGCATCACGTATACTTGTCTCCCTTTACATCTTTCTCAATCACTCTCTCTCTTTTCATTTCTCTTTCTCTCTCTTTCTTTATATTGTTGTTTTGATAGCTGTAGCGGTGCACATGCATTTCTATCTTCTCTTCTAAAGTGGTCACCTTCAACCCCTTTCCTTGCAAATGCCTCCTCGTACGCAGAAAAATTCTGAACATTGGCAGAAAAGGAAGAAGATAAAGTAGCTTTCTGGTGGAAGTGGCTAAGAGAGAAGAAGTAGGATGAAGATGGAAGAGAAGGGAAAGGAGGGGAAAGAGAAATGAGGGGGAAAAGCAGAAAGAAAAAGATATAGGGAGAAGGGAAGGACGAAGTTCTCTCGAAGAAGAGATAGGAGGGAGGAGAGAAGGAAAGGGAGATAGAAGAGAAAGATAAGGTGAAGAAGGAAAGAAGAATATATATTTATAAATATATATAGTGGTTAAGAGAAGAAGGAGAATGTAGAAAGAAGATAAAAAAATGAGGAAAGAGAAAAATAAGGGCGAAAAGTAGAAAGAAAAAGATATAGAGTGAAGGGAAGGACGAAATGCCCTCGAAGAAAAGATGGGAGGAAGGAGAGAATAATAGGGAGATAGAAGAGAAAGATAAAGGTGAAGAAGAGGGAGAAGAAGAAAGAGAGGAAGGAAAAGAAGTGAGAAAGGTAAAAGAGAAGAAGATAAAGTAGCTTTCTGGTGTAAATGGTTAAGAGAGAAGAAGGATAATGAAGAGAGAAGATAAAAAAATGAGGAGAGAGAAAAATGAAGAAGAAAAATGGGAAGGGAAAGGATATAGGCTAGAGGAAAAGGAAAGACGAAATGCTCTCGAAGAAGAGATGGGAGGAAGGAGAGAAGAATAGGGAGATAGAAGAGAAATATAAAGGTGAAGAAGAGGGAGAAGAAGGAAAAGAAGAATATATATATATATAGAGAGAGAGAAAGAGAGAGAGAGAGAGAGAGAGAGAGGATAAAAAAATGAGGAGAGAAAAATGAGAAGGAAAAGGATATAGAGGAAAAGGAAAGACGAAATGCTCTCGAAGAAGAGATGGGAGGAAGGAGAGAAGAATGGAGAGATAGAAGAGGAAGATGAAGGTGAAGGAGAGGGAGAGGCAGAAAAAGAAGAAGGAAAAGAAGTGAGAAAGGTAAAAGAGAAGAAGTTTCCTGTCAAGGCCGAAGTGAGTAGTCTGACCCGGAAGCCTTAGGTCAACTGGAAGAGAGGCTTTTGACTCACAGGTCATCTTTATCTTATTCAATTCCATTCAATCTCATTTTCTACAGCAGAAAAGCTCTGTTGACGTCAGTAGACGATATTGAACAATGTATTGAATTTCACTATTAGGTTTCCACTATTGTCAAGTGAGTGCCGTTCGTATCATTCAAGTTTAAACGGAAGTAAATCAGCGTGTAGATAGTGAATATAGATCTAAGATGATGTAGATTGCCAAATCTCAAAGATATCGAGAATATTCATATGGATAAATGGAAACTACCCAAGTGTTTAATCAAGCCAACAATATTCAATAAAAATAAACTGACAAAACTGAGAATCAAACCATTAAAAGAGTTACATATCCTTATCCTGTTCCTGAAGAAGTGACTTCCGAACTGAAAAAGACTGACAGGAAAAGCGTCATAGATGTAGCCACTTCAATAGATACTAGATACTGTGATACTAGCTACTTTTTTCTATAGATGACTAGCAGGTAACCCGTGCTTCGCAAAGGTCCAATTAAAAACTTGACAAACTGAAAATTAGATCTTCTGAAATCTTGAAGAATTTGAAATAGGCATATTACCATCGTCGTAATGAAGAATCAATATGCAAAATATCAAAGTTAATCAGTCCAGTAGTTCAAACGTGATGATGCGTCACTCATGAATTTTCTATCCCGTTCGTGTATAAGCCAATACTTTTCATCATAGTATCTTACGTAACAAGGATGGGAAGGGGCCTTTTGCAGGCAAGAATGATGTTTCTAGTCAAAGCGTTAGCCGAAACTAGAATTTCATTCAAGCTCTGTAAAAGATATTCACGTCCAAGTAACGTACACTATTTTTTGTCATAATCTAATGAAGAATAATACTGAGAAATAGAAAACATTACCTGCTTGTGCTGACCTTACTACATGCATTATATAATCATAACCTAGTTTACAAATTCCGAATCAGAAATTCTGTGGAAGTTGACAAAACTTCCACCTGGAGCGCTAAAGGTGGTTTTTTTGTAGTAGTTTTGCTTTTCCTATTTTGGAACTGGGAAACATACTCAACTGTAAAGAAAACATATGGTTTCATTACAGTAGAGTATGCTGTAATGAGAATAATTATGTTTATTCGTTCTGCAAACAGCTGTTTAACGGATTGATTTTATGCATGGAAAACAGCTGAAATTGAATGACAATGAAAAAAATATAATTATAGATATGTTAGATTGTTGAATTCTATAGTACAGCCAGCAGTAACGACACAAATTAAGAATTAATAATTCAATTAACAGATTAAATACAGAGATAAAAAAGGAAACTTATGTGAAACTAGTACCCCACAAACTGAAACCTCTCAAGCCTTGGATTACAACTGGACTAATTGTTTCAATAAGGAAACGTGATCTCATGTACCAAACTCTTAAAAAACAGCCTTTCAACTCCATTCTAAAATCGCAGTATATAAATTATAGAAACATCTTAAATAATATGATTAAACAATGTAAATATGACTTCTATAATAATAAACTATCGAAATTCAAAGGAAACTCAAAAAAAATATGGGAGTGTATAAATGATTTACTCAACACTAAAAGAGAGACTTGTACGCCTAAGATTGAGTCCGATGTTCTTAATCACCATTTTGCACATGTAGGTGAGTTGTATGCCAATAAACTAATTAATGATAACCCTATACAACATACATTTGTTGATACTACAATTCCATCGTATAGTTCCTTCTTTTTGGCTTATACAGATGATGATGAAATATTGGCCACATAAATTCTCTCAAAGGTAATTCTGCTCCTGGAGTGGACAATCTAACAGCTACTTGTCTAAAGAAGATTGCTCCCTCAATTACAAAACCTCTCAAACGTATCATCAACAAATGTTTCGAGGTGGGTCATTTTCCAAGACAGTTCAAAGTTGCCAAAATTGTTCCTATCCATAAATCAGGTGATCCGTCCAACCCTACCAACTACCGTCCTATTAGTCTGATGAATAACTTAGCCAAAGTAATGGAGAAGATAATTAAAAAAAGATTATTGGGCTATCTGAATAAATTCAACATTATTAATGAAAACCAGTATGGATTCCAGCCCGGTAAATCTACAGAGGATGCCATCACCAGATTATTACAAATTATAACAAAAAACTTCAATAATAAGAGAAAAACGTTGACAGTATTCTTGGATTTAGCCAAGGCATTTGACACTATCTCTCAAAAACGACTCCTGGAAAAAATGGAACACCTGGGGATTAGGGGTATACCACTATATTATTCAAGAGTTACCTGTCAAATCGATCTCAGATACTCAACACAAGCAATATGAAACTCACTGATTTGGTCTGCCGCAAGGTACTGTCCTATCTCCCATTTTGTTCTTAATCTATATCAATGATCTCCTTAAATTAAATATAAGAAATTGTGATATAATATAATTTGCAGACGACACTGCTCTAACTTTCACTGAAAACTCATGGGATGATGTAAAAATTGCAGCGGAAAGTGGACTCAGATTGGCGTTCTCTTGGCTTAATCAACACATATTAACCCTCAACACACCTAAAAGCGTCTTCATGTTATTTTCACCCAATTCCCTTACTCAACCACGAACAATAGACAGTATAAAAATCCATCGATTAAACTGTAACGACCATAGACTTCTTAGCTGCTGTTCTTGTCAGAAAATTCAAAAAGAAAAAAAGTTAAGTACTTGGGTATCTTGTTGGATCCACACTTAAGGTGGGGTAATCAAATTAATAACATGTGTTCCAAACTAAAATTCCTTATCTACAAATTTCACCAAATTAGACAACTGAGCAATATAAAAAAAAATAGCTAAACTAATCTATTATTCGTATGCTCAATCCGCTTTTCAATATGGCATACGGGCTTGGAGGGGAGCTTTGAATGCGCATTTCACAAAACTTTTCATTATTCAAAAACATCTTTTAAAAACTATTCTAGGCAAACCCAGACTTTTTCCAACAAAAGATTTATTCAGGGAGTTCAAGGTTTTAACAGTTCGACAACTTTTCATAGAAAATTTGGTACTATATATTATAAAAAATAAAAATTTATTTGAACCTCGAGAATCTCTTTTGGGCTTGCGCCCCGCGCGAGACATTTTCCAATTTGTCAGAATGGACTTGAATGTGTGTAGGAGACAGTTTTATTATATCTTCAATAAATTAATAAACCACATTCCCTTAAATATTCTTGAAAAAACAAACATAAACTAAAGGCTTAGATCAGACATAGATAAATGGATAATAGCAAATAAAATCGAGGAAAAATTGTTTTAAATAAACTAATTTTCGTCTACTCCATGGTTGCAGTTGACTTACCTACCTCTTACCGTTCTCTTCTTCTTCATTCTCCTTCTTCTTCGTCTTCTTCTTTCTTCTTGGCCTTTTCCGTCTTTTCTCCTTCCGTTCCTTTATTTTTAGTATCCTCTTTATTATTAAGTACTAGTTTTTTTTCTGTATTTTTTCAAGAAATTTGTTTTGGATCATTTTTGTTGAATATTTTTGAAAAACATTTATATTGCAACTCACACCTGCGCACAGGTTTTCTTTGCAGGTGTAGATTCTTATAAATATATATATTTTTTTGTCTTGAAAGTGTTGTATATTTTTTTTTGAGAATCAATAAATTTGAATTTGAATTTGAATTTGAAAAGCCGTAAAAAAAAATAAAATAAAATAAAATAAAAAAAAATTTCCTTAAGAAACAAGCAAAAATGTTTGAAAGTATGTCGCTTTTTACTGGAAATTGAAGATAAAACAGCTGTTATGACACAAATTTCCTTAAGAAACAAGCAAAAATGTTTGAAAGTATGTCGCTTTTTACTGGAAATTGAAGATAAAACAAGGTAGACTAAGGTGAACATGTTATTTTCGAGATCAAAATTTGAGTGTTTTTTTTTTTTATTCTGTGAATTCAAAGTTTGTTTTTACAAAAGTTCTACAATCAATCTATCCGAATTTAAAATTGTTTCGTTTATTCTAATCTATATTCTCAGATTGTGATTTGGTTTGGAAAATTGAAATGGACATAACCTATGATGTATAATATTTGGACAATTTGAAACTAAATTAGGAAATGAAGAAGTTTTGGGCAATAGCCTGTTTTTTCTTTTCCGATCATTGTATTGTTTGTGCTAACCTAATAAATGAATAAATAATAAAAGCAGAGAACTTTTTACAACGAGGCCCAGTAGAATAGAAACAGTGAGTGAAAAAAGGATAGATTGGTGAGTGAGTGAGTGATTGAGTGAGTAAGAGAGAGAGGAGTGTGATGAAGAAAGAGAGAGTGTAAGTGTGAGAGGGTGAGTGAATGATACATGTGAATAGCCTTTCTTGAATAGCGGTTTATGTTGGGTTTTTGTCAGATGACTGGCTTCTTAATTGGCCAGCTAGTGCAGTGGTCCATAAGAGGACAATTGACTGGACAATCACAGATTGACTGGACAATCACAGCTAGACAACTACCGGGTCAAACTATCTGACGGATCTTCTCTGATTACGACAGTGCTTTGAAACTTCTGTGAAAGCCTAGAACTCTTATACTCTTATATCTATCCTCCTTTGATGGATCAGTTGTGATATTTCTAAGTTTTTCCATTCAATATCTACCAGATTTAAGAAAAATGTTCTAGAATAAGGAATAGCTATTTATGTATAGAGCGTAATGCACGACTTTATCGCTCACGCAAAACAGTTATCACGCGACGCGAAGGGGAGCGTGATAATTTTGCAAGAGCGATAAAGAAGCATTACGCGCGAATTACATACACAATTTTTTCTACAACTGCCCAAACCTGTTAAATTACTTATATCGGCGGAGTTACAATTACCGAATTTTTAGGTTAAGATCTGACCTTTTGGCGAGCTGCTTACCATCAGCTGATTGGCGAGCGTAAAGAAACTCTTCTGCGCATGCACGAATGATTTGCGAGCGTAAAGAAAATTTACTGCGCATGCGCGGATGGTTAGCGAGCGAAGAAGTAGATTCTCCTCAGAAATAAGCTGTTTTACGAGGAGAATTGAGTATGTGAATTCTTTTTTTACGCGCAGTTGTAGAAAAATATATATAATGAGTAAATAATAGATAATGTTTATATGTGTATTAAGTATTTTAATGGTGTCTTTGTTTTTAAAAGTGTATTGTATTATGGCAAATAAAGAATTTGAATTTGATTTTTTTTGAATAAGCCTATCATCTCAGAAAGTGATTTCAATAATAATAGGGCTATAGTTCAAGTAATTTCACATTACAGGAATGATTGTATGTAAAAATAAAAAAAAAACAATTTACCTTTTTGCATATCCATTTATTACTCACGACATATTTCGACATGAAATGACATTTCCAAGTGAGTGAATAACTCGCTTGTCGTGAGTAATAAAATACAGTTGAAAAACGTTTTTTGATTTTTTAAATTTTCACATAAATACAAGTAGCTCTTACCAAAAAAGTGAATGAGTTTATATTATACTGTCGGAAGGAATTATCTGTTCCTATTATAATTCCTCATAATGAACTTATCATTCCTTATAAACTGATGTCCCACTGCTTCACCTTGATTCCTTGGCGTCTTCCAAGTGTTTTAGTATCATCATCATTTTAGAATGAATATTAGTATAAATTGGTGAAGAGTAATGAAAAATTTGAGTTCCAAGCTATCATCATAGTTATTATTATTATTATTATTATTATTATTATTATTATTATTATTATTATAATCAATCATGTGAAGGTGAAAGTAATGAAGCTTATTGATATACCAGAGTACTGGTATTTGGTAGAGCTAGGAAATCAATATGAACCAATTTAAAATAGAATGTACAAGTCAACATAATTACCTACTTTTTGTGTAGTTGAGAAGTTGATATTGTGGTAACTATTCATATTGAATGAAAAAGACTAGGAAATTGTCAAAAAACCACCGATTTATTGATAATTAGAAAGACCGGTTTCGGTTATTACACCATTGTCAATCTCTTATAAACAGATAATTTCTTAACTAGATAATTAAGATAATTAACTCAGATAATTCAGATAAATCAGATAATTAACTTATAACCTGTTCTAATTATCAATAAATCGGTGGTTTCTTGACAATTTCTTAGTCTTTTTCATTCAATAATTACCTACGATGTAAAGAAGGACAAACATGAAAGGAAAGAGAGAAGGAACCCTAATGTAAGTGAGAAAGTAGGAAATTGATTATGTCATTGTGTAGAGCCAGGTTCTGACATCCGATATCAGATGTCACTGCCTACTATACTCAGATTCATTCAAACTTTCAGCATTGGTTGAATGGGGAAGCAATCATATAATTTATTGGGGATATTGCCAGTTTGAAGTGAATCTCACTGATACACTCAAAAATTACAACTGTCAGCATTAGTTAAATGGGGAACACTGATGTTGTTTATGAGGAAAGCTGACAGATTCAAGTGAATGCCACTGATAACATAACAATGTCACTGCTAATGGAATTCAAAGGGCGATGCGCCATCAACATTATAATAATCAACCGCCTTTCAAACCTTTCAACTTTTGACTGTCTACTGCTGCTTCTAATAATTTATTCTCAGCCTCTTCTTCCACCACTTCTTCTTCTTCTTCTTCTTCTTCCTCATCTTCGCCTTCATCTTTTCCATCTCCTGCAGCTTCTCCTCCTTCTTATCCATCTCCTGCAGCTTCTCCTCCTTCTTCTCAATCTTCAGCTTCTTGCTCTATTTCACGATACAAGTGATATGATTGACAGCCGAATTAGAGAGAACACGTTGATGGCTGAGGTTGAACAGGTGGAAAGTGCGAAAGAAGATGTAGGAGAAGAGGGCGAATGGAGTGAGAAAATGGGAGAGAGGATGGAAAAAGAAAGAGGGAATGATTGGTGAGGAGGAGGTGGAATAAAATTAAAGAACAAGTGATCAATAATTTTTGAAATAAGATAACAAGAATTATTTGAACAATTCAACTAGACTAATTTTGGATAAATATCCAATGAAGAATAAAAGAGGTGAGGGATCAATAAAATCTAGAGATAGAATAGAGCAATACAGAATAGAGCATATTATTGATAAGATAAGATGGAGTAGAAACACGTTGAGAATATGGAATACGTTGCCAACGATACAATAATCGTCAGTTTAATGATACACAATCTCGGTTCCCAAGCAACATACACACTACAAATTCTTGATAAACTTAACATTAATAGAAGCCGATAAACATGCCCAAAATACACTACTCATATACAAACAAGATGCGTCAGCCTTATAACATAAATACACAACACGCTGATAGAAATCACCACAAATAGAAATTAATGATTGATTTGAATTGATAAA
The DNA here is from genome assembly GCF_014356525.2 of Nilaparvata lugens. Classification (NCBI taxonomy): domain Eukaryota; kingdom Metazoa; phylum Arthropoda; class Insecta; order Hemiptera; family Delphacidae; genus Nilaparvata; species Nilaparvata lugens. Next base: position 23,207 of record NW_024090710.1, read on the forward strand.
TTGAAACATGTATGATACATAACATACATAATATCTTTTTGGAGCTACTTTTGAAAATAAATAAACATATAAAACTAAGTACAGTACCCTTTTTAAAATTATCTAATCACGACTTTTTTGGACTATATAATTTTTTTCCGATCACTTGATAATGGCATTATTTATGGCTGAAACATGTCGTGATTAAATAATTTTAGAAAGGGTACCCATTTTTATATAAATTTTTATAATATTTGGAATATTTGAAAAAAATTAAGAAGCAGAAGTTTTTGGCAATAGCCTGTTTCTTATTTGTATTTGTTTGCTCTATTCATTGAATGAATAAATCAATATACTAACAAAGATACACATTCATGATACACAACCGACTTCTGTATCACGTTATCTATCAATAATTGAATAATTAAACAACTAACAAAGATACACAATCATGATACACAACCGACTTCTGTATCACGTTCTCTATCAATGATATTGAATAATTAAACAAGTAACAAAGATACACAATCATGATACACAACCGACTTCTGTATCACGTTATCTATCAATAATTGAATAATTAAACAACTAACAAAGATACACAATCATGATACACAACCGACTTCTGTATCACGTTCTCTATCAATGATATTGAATAATTAAACAAGTAACAAAGATACACAATCATGATACATAACCGATTTGTGAATCACGTGTTTTATCAATTGGATGAATAAGCAAGATACAAAGGTACACAAACATGATACACAACCAACTTGTGTATCACGTGCATGCAACACAATTTTTTCAGCACTGGACACCCAGACTAAAAAAATAATAAGAGGTCGAAAGCCCATCATTATTATGCAGATACAGGTTTAGCTGTTGTTCTCAGTACCTTCTCTCTTCCACTGGTCAACAAAACAACAGTTTCTTCTTCTTCTTATTCTTCTTCTTCTTTTCTTCTTCTTCTTCTTCTTCTTCTTCTTCTTCTTCTCTTCTTCTTCTTTTTCTTCTTCTTCTTCTTCTCTTCTTCTTCTTCTTCTTCTTCTTCTTCTCGTTCATCACAATCATCATCTCCACCTGTTATTCATCTTCTTCTTCGTTCAACTCCACCCTGTTCTTTTCTTCTTCGCCTCTCATTTCAATTTAACAACATTCCACTCTGTCTCCCTCCTCTTTCATGTTTTATCTCCTCTCTCTCCTGTCACCTCTCACCACTCACTCTCTCTCTCTCTCCCTCATCTACTTTCCTGACCATTCCTCCTCAAAAACCAGATTAGAATACTTCTAATGCCTACACTATACTCTATACCAGCTTCACTTTATAATAGTGCATCATATATGGCGAGATTTCTAGATATATCGCAGGTTTTTCTCACAATATGGGGTTCTTCATCTTTTCTACTTTTCCTTCTTTCTTCTTCATCTTTTTCTTCTTCTGCTTCTTCTTTTTCTTCTTATTTTTCTTCTTGTTTTTCTCCTTCTCTCTTCCACTGGTCAACAAAACAACAGTTTCATCATCTTCTTCTTCTTCTTCTTCTTCTTCTTCTTCTTCTTCTTCTTCTTCTTCTTCTTCTTCTTCTTCTTCTCCTTCTTCTTCCTTCTTCTTCTTCTTCTCTTCTTCTTCTTCTTCTTCTTTTTCTTCTTCTTCTCTTCTCTTCTTCTTCTTCTTCTTCCTCTTCTTCTTCTTCTTCATTTCTTCCCCTTAGCCTTCTTCTTTTCCGTTTTCCTCGCCCTCTCCACTTGTTCTTTCTCTCCTACTTAGTTTTTTTTTTGTTACAATTTTCGGATAAAAGATGACATAGTGTGTTCTCATGAAAGTGTTCGATCATATCCAATTTTCTAATATGTTGTATGAGCACTGTGATAGAATTGTACAATGAAATGTGTTTTGAAAATGAACAAGATGGATTGAACACATTCGTGAAAATGAATGTGTAAATTGAAAATGAAACAAGTTCATAACAACTAATAATATTCTTCTCCTTCCCATCTGGAATCGATTTATACGATGATTCAAAGAGTTTTGTAAATTTGAAGTTGATGAAAGCAATAATCGTGAGTATTAGACGAATAAACCCACAAACAGACAATGAATGAAAACGCTCAATTCATCATTAGTTAGAACTCACTTTGCTTGTTCAATATGGGAGCACTTATCAGGGCTAAGGGTGGGCACAATAATAATAATACGCTAATAATAATTATGACGCTACATACACCGATTAGTCATTGCAATTAGACATGTCTTCATAAGCAACTTTGTTATGTAAACTAAAACTAAAATAAACTTTTCATCTAAACTGAACTAAACTAAAAAAACTGAACTTTGTTTGTAACTAAACGTGTCTTGTCTTGTCTTGTGTGTGCCTAGCCTCAGAGTTGAAATCTTCTCCACGTTCTATAAGTCTTATCAAAACCAAGTTAAGGCAACGTACAGCAAACCTAACGTACGGCAATTGTTGGATCAGATCTTTTTAGGATTTCTAGCTTACGAAATATCAAGTTGTATCGATCAGAGTGTTTATTTTTTTGGTTGATGGTGTTGCTCACATCAGCTCTAGGCTTGTGCGTGGATAATGAGGCTAATGATCATGAGAGATTAATAATCCTACAGTTTTAGGTGTGTTCCGAACCACCGGAAGGCGATTTTACAACTAATGAATCATATTCAGAGGACACAATTTTTGAATAGTAGCGTTCATTGAATTTCCATCCAACTGTTTACCCTGTTGTCAATATTTGCAGTAGCAGAAGTCTTCGGGGTGAATGACAGCATTTAATTTGGATTTTCGTTAAATAATAAGTATTGAATATTCAGAGGAGTTGGTTCGAGCAGTCATCCTTGCAAATGTTATTCAAAATCTGCATCACTTCCTAATGTGCAGAATTGATTCTATTCGTTTGTTTCTACACTCTAGGAACTCTCTCCAACGAAAGAACAAACAGGAGAAACGGTTTAAGCAGAAGGAGAATATCCTTGGGAAAAAGTAGCATGATTAATGAAGAAATGAGAAATGTAATAAATTCATGGGAAGAGAACATCAGAGCAGAAGGAGAAGATCCTCCGGGAAGAGTACAGAGTAACATAATCTAGTTAAAATAGAGAAATGAAAGGAGATAAAGATGTGATGATATTTGTGTGGTCGCTCAAGGAAATTCATCCGGTTTTAGTGAATCTATAATAGTTTGTCGATGCTTGATGAACAAGGATATAAAATTGGAATAGACATGTAGAGAGGATGAGGAAGGGAGAGGGGAACTTGAAACGGTTTGAGTTATTGGTCTCTTCTCTGTT